>NW_025335909.1:7930865-8014352 GCF_004798865.1 Varanus komodoensis
CTCTCTCTCTCTCACACACACACACACACACACACACACACACACACACACACACACACAGGGTGGGAAGGCTCTGGGTGGACATTTTGGTCCCAAAATGAAGATCTACCCCATTATGGCTGTACTGTGTGTGATTTTGGAAACTCTTACAGAGACCCAAGCCCTCTGCGTGTATGTTCAAAGCACTGGAGCAGGCAGCTTAAAAAACCCCGGAATGTTCTTCTAAAGGAGGTTATGCTTTTCCATCTTTTGCCAGGATGCTTGTATGCCACGATTCTAATGACTGGACAACATGTTGGGATTAGGTGGGGAACTCACGAGAGTCTTCATTTTGTTTAGTTTTTTAAAGCAAGTTTCTGCGCCTTTTGGGGATGGCTCAAATCCTGGCTCCAGGGCAACACCAGCTGAAATTTCAGAAAGGAGGGCCAGAATACGGCTCACAGTGACAGGAGCATCACAATCTGGTGATCTGAACGGTGCGATGCTCTTCCTGGGGGTAGCTAGAGCAGACTAAATCATTTTCATGCCAACTTTTTCATATAAAACCCCTCACAAACAGATGACAGCTTATTTTAATGCACTCAGGAAATAACCAAGCCATGAAACATGGCAGTGCATTGCGGGGAGGCGTTGCGGAGGCGTGTGGTCCCACCGGAAAGGAGGCGTGTGGTCTCTGTGCAGTTACCCACCCAACCCTCAGTTCCCTCTGGCAGACCCAGGAGCGGGGCCTCTGCTCTGTGGGGAAGGCTTTGGCGGACTCATAACTCCGTAATAAAACCTGCTGTGTAAGTGGACTCTCCTAACTGGTGCAGGGCGCAGAATTCAGATTCTTTAGAGTGGTGCCATGTAAGAACTTCCCCCCGCAAGGACAGAGGCGTCCCTTCAGCTGCGTTTTACAGTGCTCTCGGCCTGAAACGCATCGGCCCTTGTGCAGACGGGGAAAGCGGCTTCTGAGCACTGGCATGTTCGGTGACAGCCACCAGGTGACCGAGATGTTGTGGCAGCCTGTTCCACTGCGAGGAGGCAGGCCAGTTCTGGGTGGGCAGCATTGTTGGAGGAACTGGGGTGGAGGTTCAAGCTAAGCAGAGAAGTGAAGGCCCACAGAGCGAGCGAGGAAGCTGGGGAGGCAGAAGCAGGGGGATCGCACTCGGTTTGGGGTGGGGAGCCAGTGCCTGGGCTTGGAAGGAGGCAAGGGTTGTGTGGTTTGACCTCGCAACCGGTTCGGTGTACCAGGTGCTCTGTGCTCCTGGTGTCCACGGGGAAACCCAGCCGCCATTTTGCACCAGGCCATGGAAATGCCACCAGACCTCACTGCGTGCTGCAGTCCCCGCCTCCCGTCAGGGCACTGGCGTGTCCAGGGTGGGGGGGCTGCAGGCGCCTATGTAGCTCCCTCTCCATCGATAATAATTTCATTTGATCTGCTGTGAGGGATTAGTTTGTACCTTGTTTTAGGAGCGGGACGTGGCGGGCCTTGTGCAGGGGCTGCCAAACTGGCGGAAGAGTTCTCGGGCTCCCAGTTCATCCTGCAGGGCCTATCTCTTCTCAGGCCATGAGGAATCTGGGCCCTGCCTGCAGCGTTTCTCTCTCGCGCCCGGCTGCTCCGGTGGCCCGTTGCCCTGGTCTCCTAGCCCAAGGGCCACGTCGCCACAGACCTGTTGCATCCTTTCCTGAAAAAAACAAGGATACAGGGAAGCGGGCGAGAGCGAGACAGAGAGCAACAGAGATTGCATGGGTGCTGAAAACGCCTGTTTCATTTCTACACATCACACTTAATCTGGTAACAATTTCACGTTACATATGGCGATGACGTCCTTCAGCGTGCCTAATGAGAGCAGACTTAGGGCTGTCACTGTTTATTAACCCTTGCTGAAAAGCAAGCCACCCCCCCCCCCGCATTGGTGATTGTTGTGCACATTAGAGTCTTATCGGGGGAGGGGTGGCAGGAGAAGCAGGTTTGGCATTCATTTCAGCGGTGAGAATTTGTAATGACAATTGAACCTATGTGGCATTTGGCACATGAAATGATCTTTGTTCCATTCATTGTGATAGCTGTGAAAATCGAGAAGAAGTGTGGGCAACTGGACCGCCAGTTCAAAAGGCGGGTGCTCTGTGCACTGTTAAACGGGGCTTCTCTGTGTAACGTCTCAGTCCCACAACCGAGCAGGGGCCGTGTTTATTCACGTTCGGAAGAATGGCCTTGTGCCTATTCAGGCCTGGTGGGGGTGGAGGGAGGGGAAGGCAGTGGACTGAAACTTTTTTGCATGGCTAAGCAAAATCTCTGGAGCTGAAACATGTATAAACTTTGGTAAAAGGTTCCGGCCGAGATCAATAAACAGTGGCCGTCGCTGCGACTCCAGAATTCCGGGGAATCCTGGCTTGTTGGGAATAAGCTGCGGGCTGGTGCCAGTAACGCACTGCCCCGTTCCTGGAATTATGCATAGCAGAGTTGGAGGGGGCCAATAGGACCTCCCCCCCCCCCCACTCAGTGCTCTGTGGCTCCAGGCAGCATTGGCGGACAGAAGGCGGCAAGAAGAAAATGGGACTTTGGGTAGCTCCGTGGAAGTCCTGTGGGGTTGAACTCTTGTTGGCTATGCCAAGGGAAGGATTATATTTTACTGTCCTTTACTATACTATATTATCCCTCAATTGAATAGAAAGTTATAATTGATCAATGATCAAACACCTAAATTTGCACTATAAGCTGGAAGAGAAAAGACCTTTTCTTTGTGGTTTGGTGACTTGCGTCTTGCCAAAGACCCCATCCCGCCCAGCCCCAGGTGAGAGTGAAGGTGCGTCGGCATCTTCCGAGACCAGGACCAAAAGTACAAGCGAGCGAGCTGCCACAGCGTCTTTGGTCCATCTGTTTTGCTTTTAACAGATGAATCCAGCTGGGTTACTCTGCAGAACGTTGCAGCCTAATTTCATCTAGCGTCAGAAATGAGTGAGGTACGGAACTGCGTCCTTCCAGCCTGAAATGCGCCCCCATTGATATTCATGGCCAGGTACACACTCTCCCCCGCAAAAAGAAAAGAAAAAAAAAAGGAATCTCAAAACTTGTGTGCAAAGGTAATTCTGTGCCAAGTAAAGTTTCAAATTTTCAAATCTAAGTGCAATAATTGAGTTAAATGAATACAAGTTAGAGCTGTTTCTTTGCAGATTAAGCAGATGCCTGGGTGATATAGTTGGCTGGTTGAGGAGTGGGCTGGGGGGGGGTGGACAGTGACTCCACCCCCACCACCTGCTGCAGGTTTCCCATTCTCACATTTTGGACATTCGGGGCTTGTGTCAGAGGGTCAGGACCGCCTGCCCCAGAGAGATGGAGAGCGGCCCAGAGCCACCCAGGGAGCTTCCGGTGGACCGGGGAGCAGGCCCCGGACTTCCCATGGCCCCTTTCAGCACGCTGGCCTCCTGCCGTGTTTGATGGCAACATCGGGGTCCTGTGGCATGCATTCTCAGGACTCCCTCTTCATCCCTCTGCGCTCACCCCTTTCTTGGATCCCTCTTTCCTTGCCCCTCTTGCTTGAGTTCCAGCCTTGTAAACAAACGAGATTTCCTTGTCGGACAAAAGTTCAAGAGTGGACGACATTATGCTAGATGAACCAACATCCTGACTCTGTAATTAAGGCAGCTTATATGTTTAAGGGTCAAGAGTAAGAGAAATAAATACTTGTGCACAGGCTGCATAATTGTTAAATTTAGTTTCACATCTCAAGAGATCAACATGACCTCTAGCTTGGGGAGAGGGGTTAATTAAAGAAATGCATTGAGGCAAATATATCTGCCAAAGACCTGTTAACAATAATAGAACCTACCCGCTCAAGGGCAGTCTACCCAAACAGGCTGTCAGTATCCTCATCCTAATCCACTGAAGAGCCTTCCACAAGCGTTGGGTTGGCCACATTTGGAAACCAAATCCTGGACCAGAACGGAAATGACTTTGGTCCACCCCAGCATGTCAGCTCTGAGCTTTTTCGATGGTCCCCTTGCATAGCCTCAAGCAGGGCGCCTGCCAGGGCGCCATCTGCACAGCCTTTGCGGCACGCACCGGGCGGCGTGTGAACGCCGGAGCAGGTTACTGTCATGGTCCTGCGTGTCTTTGGGAGGAATCAAGCTGTTTTGGCCGTGCATGTCTCCTCAGCGGCAAAGGGCAGCTGGGAGAGGAATGTCAAAATCCAATAACCTCCCGTTTTGTTTCCAATCGCAAAGAGAGGTTACGCAGGACTTGGTTCGTGGGAGCATCTGGAATTAATGAGCCGGACCGGTACAGTGCAGAAATCAATGCTTCCCACTTTAATTGCACCATGTTCAAGTGTGATCCTTTTATTTTGAGTTGTGCACTTACAAGGGGAGATGTCTCTTTAAGCTGTCCAGCTCTGGGTTTTGAGGGGGAGGGGTTCTAGTGGGAGGGGCCTCCTTCCTTCCAGTGCGGCCTCCTGTGACCTGGTCAGAGGCCGAAGTCCCACCAGCTCCAGCCATGCTGGTGTTCAACCCATCTGAAAGACGACAGGTGGGAGAAAGCTGCTTTGCCGCAGCGCAGCCATTCCCGAACGCCTGAGCAGTTATCCACCCCCATCTAAATTTAGCTTTACAAGAGGAAGTGTTGTGTGTGGAGGGCAACATGCCTGCATCATGGGGTAGTCCCGTCCGACACACACCAGAGGTGAGGAAGGCAACCCCAACCCAGGCAGATGAAATTGGACGGATGCAGTCTTGGGACAGGGAATCATACAGGGAGGCTGTGGTGAGCCTCGCCTTGGGTTTGCAGCCCGCAGTTGCAGGAGCCGTTCATCATCATCCAAGCGCGTCTGGTGCCCCTGCTGGACTCCAAGTGCTTTTGGAGGCGGAGGAGCACCGCTGCGGTCTCCTGGCATGCGTGGTTCTGGTGCAGCTCAGGGCAACCCCACCTGATAGTCTGTTCTATTAAAAAGGGGTTCTGCAGGGCAGGGAGGGCCGACCTTAAATCTGACCCACCTGGGCTCCCAGTCAGATCTCCGTTGTCACTGCGAAGGTGTCTCCTGCTCCCCTGACTGCTAAGCATTTGGAGGTTGTCCAGCTTTTTGCATGCTTCTTTGCAGCACAATTGCTTTCTCCCAAGCTTTATGTATTCACAGCAAGAGCTTTAAGCAAAAGTACTCCCCTCTTTTGTGGTGTGGGGAGTTGAGCCTGTCCTTTTCCGCTTCAGCTCCATCCATGCTGGAATGTGGCCCCTGAGAGCTTTAGGGTCTCTGGCAGATGAAGGTTTGGCTCATGCCCTGGTCTTTTGTATTGGAGGCAGCCAAGAATGACTTGGGGCCTTCTGTATGCAGAGCAGGTGTTCTGCTTTCATGCTGAGGTCCTTCTGGTTTCCACCCTCTTGTTGGAATTGTCCCCCAAAACCACAAAGCTAGTCAACAAGGTCTGAATGTTTTGATTATGCATTGCTTGGTTTCAGGAAGGCTCATGCAAGTTTGTAATCAGTTCCTGTGGATTTGACCCTGGTGGATTTCAAGTTCTTTTGTCATTGGTTGCGGTGCTAATTCGCAAACACAACAGCAACACTACATTTATATCGCCCTGACAAACCTAAGCTCTCACATCCAGCAATTTTTACTGGTAATAATTAGTATTTAAAGGCTTAATTTTTAAAGGAAGTATAGTTTTCACAGCTCTCCTAGATGTTTTGAAGAATAATCCTGATTGAATTAGTTGAAGATGATGGTTGGAAAGTTTTCATAGAATGGGGGAAAGGGCTGTGGTGGGGGGGATGTTGTTATATGCCCCCCCCCCGCAAATGACCCTTTCATATCTCCTTTCTTGGGGATTGGGATGTATATGGAACATTTCCAGTCTGGGGGCATTTTTTTTGTTTTGTTTTCCATATTTATTGACTTACTTTTGTTGGGATTTGCACTGATTTGGTCTCTGCAGCTTGGAATAGTTCTGTTGGTCCCATATCTATCCTGAGTGCTTTATACTTTCCAAATGCTTTCACTTCACTTTCTAATACTGCAGATTCCTTATCATAGGGTTCCTCTTCACAGGATCCTGTCGTCCTTTACATCTCTTCTCTGTAATTCTTCTTTGTGTGGTTTCCACCTTCTCTCCATTTTATCCTGGTCGGATAATATGTTTCCCTGTTGATCTTTCAGCATCCCTAAGCTAGGTTTGAATTGCCTTTTGATTTCTTGGAACTTCTGGAAGAGGTCTCTTTTTCTTCTTGTTGTTTTGATCTCTTTTAGTTCTTTGCACTGGTCAC
This sequence comes from Varanus komodoensis, assembly GCF_004798865.1. NCBI lineage: Eukaryota > Metazoa > Chordata > Lepidosauria > Squamata > Varanidae > Varanus > Varanus komodoensis. The sequence continues at coordinate 7,937,101 of NW_025335909.1, forward strand.
GTAATAGTTCTTGTTGTCTTTAGAAATAGTTTCTAAAAAGTTGTGTTTTTTCTGTCACCTTTTTCAGAATCTTATTTCTGCCACCTTTTGCTTCCTGTCTGTACTTAGGTGAATGTTTCTTCTGTTACCCATCTTGGTTTTGCTTTTCTTTCTGCTCCTTAACAGTATCTCTGGTTTTAGTCTACAAGTCTTCTGGTTCATGGTCAGTTGATTTCAGTCATGCACATCTTTATATATACTTCAGATTCATCAGGAATGTTATTTAAATTGCATGTTAGCATTATGCTTCTGTTAGTGATCGTTTTCAGCTTTACTCTGACTTTTGACATTAATGGTTCATGGTATTAGCAAGATGTGCTATTCTGACATTGAGAATAAATCTTCATCTTTTACTTCCAATTATGTAGTCTGTTTGACTTCTGTACTGGTCATCTGGTGATGGCCATGTGTGCAGTCATCTGATCAGTTCCATGGAGGATTTATTCGCGATAAACATGTTGCTAGCTTCACAGAATTGTATGAGCCACTCCCCTGTTTTGTTTCGGACTCCTAGACCAAATTCTCCCACAATATTGGATTCTGCTTTTTTTCCCCACTTGGGCACTTGAGCCATCTATGCCTATCAGCATGTCTTGTTTTGGTGTGTTATCAATTCCCTCTTGGACACTCACGTTCAAGGTTTTGGTTTCTTCTTCAGCATCTGTTGGTGGAACTGAGATTTGAACAACGATTATGTTGCTAGTCTTCCTGAGAATTCTGATTAATATTGCTCAGCCAGACATTGCGTAGCCCCTCGCTGCCCGTGAAGCTTCTTACTGCAATATCTGAGCCACTCCTGTTCTTCTGAGCCTGCCATTTCCCAAGCAGGCTAGTTCACTTTGCATTACAGTTCATTTTGGCTTGCTCACACCAAGTGCTGTGATGTTTAACCTTTCCATTTCTTGCTTTCTGGTTTCCAGTTCACCTTGACTGCTGCCTCTCATGTTCCAGTTGTACGTGTTGGGTAGCATCAGACCTTCCTTTCATCTCCTCCCACGTCAGCTATTAGACTTCCTCTTGGTTCTGGTCAAGTTGCATCATTGGCAACAGCTGTGTTTGTACTTGCCATTTGCTTTTTCTCAGTAGCTTGGTGAGCCCCTTCTGACCTGAGCATGGCATCTTCTGTTCTTTTGGATTGCTTCATCATCATACGTAAGTAATATTTCACAGTAAGGAATATTCAGAATTGGTTTGCCATTGCAGAAAGGGCTTGAGCCAAAGGCTTTTAACTGCTAGTTTGGTTTGTTCATGTCCAGGAAATTGGCAGTTGCCAGCAGATGGTTTTACATGGGAGTAAGTCCTCTTGATTCCAAACAAATTTACCTCCAAGTAGACATGCTTAACATCGCTGCTATAATAACTCCACTTCGTGCTTAATTAATTTTAGAGCAACTTTGGTCTTATTCTAGCCAGGGGATTTTAGTTACAGGCTGTAAGGATCAGTATGTTATTAATATAGTCTGAAAGTAAACAGGGTGTGGATATTTTTAGCAAATTGTTCTTTATGATATTGATTTACATGTAATGTAGTACTTGCATGAACAGTGGTTATAAATCTGCAAGCATTCATCATCTGAAATAGCTATGAACTTAGTCAATTTTTTGTATTTATTAGATATGACGGTGGCATTTTTGTATCTGGATTCCTGACTTACCCATCCCCAGAGCTCAGAAGAGGTGAGGTTTATAAAGCAACACGCCGTGCAACAACCTGATTAAATTGGGAATGGACACCCATTATGGTGATCACCAAAGGCCCACTCAATTTGAAAATTGGATCTGTAGGCAGCGCTTCCCTGTGAGACAGAGAAAAAGATGGGGCTGAGGAGCTGAGGGGAGGAAACAGAGTTTGCCTCCTGCTGAACTAGTCACTCGACTGAGATGTTCACTCAGGAATATTAGGCTACAAATGTGGTCATTTCCGAGTTGACCAGATGTTTCCCCAATCTCTTCTCTACCCTTGCCTCTTTCCTGACTATTCATGACCTAAGCAGCTGTTCTGGCACCCTGCTTAAAAAAACAAAAGCAAACTATCAGGGAGTCATTGTCCCGGGGATTTAATCCCATTCTATCAGGGCCCATGTACTGATAGCCAATTCAGAGTGAGGGCAGCGCCTTCTTGTCTCACCTTGAATGGGGAGGCACTTTTGACAGGTCCATCCTCTTTCCTCTGGCTAAAGAAGCCTACATTATTCAGCTGACAGACGCTTCTGCAAATGTAGCCCCCCTCTTCTCTTGGGCGGGGTGGCGATCTTGTGAAAAGAAACCAAAAGCATTGTCCTCCCTCTGTACTGGCTTTCACATTTGCTACATGGGCCCTGATAGAATGGGATTAAATACCCAGAATGAGGACTGCACTGGTACTGCTTTTGTTCTTTCAAACTGTGGTGCCAAAACCGGGTCCTGGGTGGACTGCGAATAGCGAGCAAGTTCAGTGCAGGTGGGGTGGCCTTTAAGTAAACAGATATTTGGTTGGGTTAAAAAATAGCATGAGGAAGTTAAGTTAAGTTTGCTGGCAGGTTGAGTTCAAAGGGGCTGTGTACTCTCTGGCCAGTGTTGGACCTGATTTCAGCACAGCCAAAAGTTTACTGTCTGATCCTGTGCTAAAAGCAAAAAAGGCCCATCCTCTCTTCCTGGAGGCATGAATAAACGTCGAGGCCTAGAGTTTGCTCTCTTGGTTTGTGTGTGAATGTTCAAGTTCTAATTTTAGCAGTTTAAAAGAAGATTACACACTACCCACTTGGGACTTTTTAAAAAGCTTTTCACAATAACGAGTCAAAGCCTCAATGCCTTTAATCCTGAACTTTAATTTAAAATTAAAGGAATCTTTTCAACTTTGTGTTTCTCTCCTTTTGCTCCCCCTTCCTCCTTTCCTTTCCCCAAGATTGAAGCTTTTTACAATTGCTTACGGGGCAAAGATGCACTAAAGCTATTTTCTTTTCGTATGAAGATAATGTATTTACTTACTGGGAAAAGAATCAAATCAGGGTCTGAAGGGAGTGGCAGCCGATTTGAGGGGAGGCCTGAAAAATCTGAACTGTAAACAAAAATGGAATGACTGGTGTGCAAAGATCACAGGGGGTCCGTTGGCCTTCGCACCTAAGCAAACGGTTTGGCTGCAGGGTTGTGAGCTCATCTGTTCTCCCCTGGTGTTCCCGCTTGGATACTTTCCAACATTTTGGAGATTAAAATAGGAAGACGCATGTACTGGGGGAAATAGACCTCTCTTGGGCAGGGGGGGACCTTGATAGAGGTGAATAGTAGCCACCATGCAAGGGCTGGCAACTCTGGAGGCAGTTCTGATGTTGCAGCTTGTGCCAAAGGCCGTGGCCGGATGGTAGACAGGGACCAGTTGGTCAAAGCAGAGCCACAGTGACTTCTGCTCTGCTCACATCAGCTACCTGTGTGCTTCTGAGCCTTGGTCAAGGTGCTGGTGTTGACATCTAAAACTTCAGGTCTACCATGCTTGGTGGAGCGTCTCTGCCAGGAGAACCTGCTCCGATCTTGGCTTTCCTCCAAGGCTTGGCGGGAAGGCCTTCTTGGGGTTGGCTCCCTGGTTGAGGAATGATCCCCTGATCAGGCCTGCGTGGCACAGCACTGTCGTCCTTTGGTGCCAGGCTAAAACCTTCCCCCGTGCTCAGACATTTGGTAGGATGCAGTAGAGCTTATAATAGGTCATGGGAGTTCTGACTGTTAATTGTCTGCGTTGTTGTAAATGGCTTTTAGATTATGTTACACTTGTTACGGCTTTTGCATATGCATAGATAGATTTCTGTGTGTCCCTAGCAGTGAATTTGAATGCAACACGTACAGCTGTCTAGCAGTTCTACATAGGCGACACCAAATATTCAAATAAGTCTCCATTCAAAGGTGGCTCATAGGTGCTCATGCTTCGCATATTGTAAGCATTGCAAATTCCTCAGTCCATCACATGATGGACACGTGGGGTGTGTGTCCTTCCTGCCCAGAGGGTCCATTGTAGCTGACCCTTTGCTTTTTTCCATGAAGCAGGTAAATAATAAAAAAAAACCTAATTTAAAAGAAGTTGCTGGCTGGAGATTGCAGAGGTTTGCGATGCACGCACAGCTCTCTGTCTTTCCAAAGCTGGGGTGCCCCCAGTGCACCCTGAGGCTGCGTGCACATCGTTGCGGCAGGGCTGGCCCTGTAGGGGTGTCTGGGCTTGGCCCCACGCCCCCTGCCGGCGGTGGGAAGCCTTCTTCAGCCCAAGGAGCGACCGATCGGAGGCCGTGTTCCACTGGGGACCGGGGCGAAAAGCGGACCGCGTGGGCCCCTGTGGTCGGGAAAGGGGGTGGTCTGGGAACCCCACGCCCACAGCTGCTCCCTGCAGAAAACGGCCCCGCCCTGGAGTCTGTGACGTCCAGACAGGCTGATACCCCAGTGCTCATCAGTGCTCATCAGTCATTAGTTAAATTAATGATGAATGGTTCATTTAGACTTCCCCTCCCCACACACCCCACCTTGTGCTTGGATGTGAGGGAATTGGGCATGCTCGGCCACTATGGTCCGTGGGCATGCTTGTGTGAGGGGATGATGGGAGTTGTAGTCTTGTGCAGCTACCTGTGACAGGTTGGGGGAAGGTGGACGCACGCGGTAAACAGAGCAGGTATGTTTGCCCAGGGGTTGTTTAGGGCTGGGTGGGGGACCCCGCGGAGCCTTCCGTACTTGAACCCGAACTGGGTCGCAAGGATCATGGTGGTGCCCCTCCATGGAGAGGGTGAGGGGCGAGGTGGGGCGGCCCCAGAAGGCTCGAGGCCGGCTCCTTTCTGTCCTCCAAGATCAAAGCACCGTGCACTTTCCAAGCTCCCTTTACAGTTGGCAAGCCGGAGGGGTCGCGAGGCTCCTCTCCCTCCTCCAACCTGCCCCCCCCACTGCTTGTTATGGAAAGCCGGAGATAATTAATGCTGTTGAAAGAAGATGATTCCATCGGCGTCTGGAAGGCTAGCCCCCTAGTCTGCGCTCTTCTGAAAAAGAAACAAGCCAGGGGCTGGGGTGGCGAGGCTGGGGGGGAGACGGGGAGGGAGCTGCCAACTTAACAGACCAATAAATAATATCCCGGATGAAAGAGCGGTCAAAGAGCTGGGCAGCTGCGGTGCTGCTGTTATTTGATAGCAGCAGGCAGGGAGCAGATAGAAGAGTTTTGTGGGGAAGCTCCCCTCCCCCACGCCAATTCCTGTGTCCCTGTAAGTGGATCCCAACAGTGCTAACAACGCCGACATTTTTCAGTGCGGATTTCGCCCGGCCCCCGTCCGCAGCCAGTCGGTCGGCAGCGCCGGAACGGCCAGGGGAACCGTCCGTGGCTTCAGCTGGCCTTCCTTGGCCTGGACTTTTCCAGACGTGTTGGGCCGCAGCCTCCAGGGTTCCCTGCCAGCATAGATTCTGGGGGCTTGCAGTCCAGCACAGCTCCAGTTTTGGGAGACGGCAGCTTCCCCTGTGACAACGCGGGTGGTTGGGGGAGACGCTTTGGCTGTGCTTACACAGGGAACGTGGGTGGGGAGACATGACCCGCCTCCTGACTCTGTCCTGACTTGGTCAGGTAATGGGCCCACCTATAGTCCTCTGCCAACAGTGGCAAGCAGGAAAGGGGAGGCAGGTGCTTGTCCCCTGTCCCCCGTTCCCTTGAGTCCCACGGAAATGGGGCCATGATGGCCATGGGAGGGGGCATTTCTGAAGTATGTAAACTATTTCAAATGCCCCGTTTGAATGAAAGTGTCGTTACCAGAAAGCGGATCTTAGCCAGGAATTAAATGATGCTCAGAGCTGTTCTGCACACGTGCAGCGAACACAACTGGATTCTCCGCAGGGCACGGGCTCAGTGGCGTTGTGGTAAATTTTGACATGCAGGCGCTTGTCGCCGCAGCCCCCACAGCCATTCTGCCAAGGAGAATCCAAACATGCAGATCACTCCCTTGATCCATACCCGCAAAGCACTTCCAACAGTTTCCATCTCTATTAGGAGCAAGTCTTTGGTTAAACTTGTGGATTTTAATGCCCATTCCGGAAGAAGCCACCACAAAATCTTGCGTGATGACAGGGGTAGCTCGGAACTGTAGATTGTTCCTAAGTAAATTCACGTCTGAATGTGCACAGCAGCGCCGTGTAAAATGAGCTAGCATTGGCAGCACTTAGTTAGAGCATGCCCAGAGGAGGGCGGCTTCTGCAGCCCTGCCCCATCCCATCTCTGGGCACTCGGTGCAGGGGCCTGACGGCAGAGAGAATGAGATGGAGCTGTCTTGGGCCCAGTGTTCCCCAGCATGGTGCCGTCCAGATGTGCCCCGGTCACTGGCGGCGCTGTGGGAGGCTTCCGAGGCTTGAGATAGAAAGTGTCTGGAAGGCTCCGAGTTAGCAAAGGCTGGCTGAACCAATGAGGAAAGGGATTGCGTTCTCGTGGATGCTTTGTTGGCCTGTATTTCCCACCTCGGCTGAGAATGTCCAGGACTCCCGCTGCTTGCCAGAACACTGGTGGGAGAAAAACAACATCATTGCGAGCATACAGACAATGCACATCTGGGAATTCTGACTTGGGTGTCCTCCCACCAGGTGTCGGTTCTGGCTGCAAGTCCTCAGTAGCGACAGACTCTCTGTGCAAGCTCAGAGATGCTTTCACCCTCTGTGGTGGCACAACTGCCATGCTTTCTGGTTTGACAGCTTGCTATGGGAGAAGATGGAGATCTCCCTAAGCTGGACAAAGGATAAAGTCAGGGTTAAGCAAAGAGGAGAAGTTGGAGTCAAAGCAGGAACATGCGTGGGGAGAAAATTTCCCTGCTCCGTGTTCTCTGCAGCCCCTGGCCCTACTTTTGATAGTCCCCATGGTTCCTGGCACCTGAATTTTGGGTTCCTGCCTATGATTTAACCTTCCGCGAGAGCAGAATATCCATGAATACTAAAGCTCCTTCTAATGAGGCTGCTTTTAAAGTGATGCGTTCTGCATTCTTGATCTGCACCGGCTCCTTATTGCTGATCGGGAGATGCCTGTGAACCATCCGCGCCTGCGTGCCCGTGTTTAAATCTGCCTGTGTTAATAATCGATAGATATATGCCATTGCCAGGGCTGTTTATGCAACTCTTTTATCAATTTGCAGACAGCAGGGGATCAAGATGTGAGCAGATAAGGCCAAGGCACTGAGCGCTGTTTAAAAAATAGGATGATATAATGGCTGGAGTTTTAGCCATGGGCGGAGCTGCTCTGGCAGCTGAAGGAGGGGACTGGCATCATGGAGCTGAGCTTTTCCTGGCCCCATGGCTGCAGCAGCAACCTGGCTTTAGGGCCCACACATGGCATTTGGCCTGCCCAGTGTCTCTGGGGATGGGCTGTGGTTTCGCGGTGTACAACTTGCTCCATATGGGGACACCCCAGGCCCAGGCCCAGGCCCAGGCCCAGGCCCAGGCCCAGGCCCAGGCTGCAGGAGCCCCGCAGAAAGGGAAAAGGGGCTTGCTCTACCGGACACCTTGCAGCCATGACTGGGGAACCCGGTGCCCAAAGCCAGCTTGCCTGGAGTTCCTGCTTTCTCGGCCTTCTCCCTGATAGTCTGGTGGTTTCCTGGACTTTGTGCAGGTTTCCCTTTGTTTTCTCGGGGTGACATGCTTCTGCTAAGCTTTCTATCCAGCAGCAAGAGCTTGAAGTTAAAACGTGCAGGCATTTTTCTCTAATTTTGGCTCCGTCCCCTCCTGCTATGGCCCACTCAGCTCTGCTTCATCATCCCCAAGAGCGTCTCCAAAATTGGATTTGGCCCTTGGGCTGAAAGAGGAGGCCACATGTGGCCAGGAGGACCAAGAGCTGAGCAAAAGGCTGTATCCTATATTATCTGCCCCTGCAGGATATGCCGGGTTCCCCCTGTAGGCTAGAGGAGGGGTGCAAGAAGGCAAGGGGGAAAGGTTTGAAGTGAGCACAAGCAGATGGGATCAGAATGTGCTTCGCTGGATGCTGCTGAGCACTGCCTCACCCTGCCCCAGCATCCCTGCTATTTCTGGGTATAGTTGCTCACCCATGCGTGGAGGCATCAAAATGAGCAGAATACAGATCTGGGCCAAGAAAAGGCCACCGAAAGTTGGCCAGAGCAGTGTCATTCTCTGGGTTTTAACAGGCCTCAGGCTGCCCTGAAACCCAGAGGAAGAGGGCTGGGCATCTTACCTTGTCTCAGAGGCGGGCAAGGCACGTTTAGAGCCCCCAAGGCAAACATTCAAACTACAGCCTTGCAGACACACTGACCGCTTGCCATCTCACTGGAAACCTGCAGCCCCTCACTTCCCAGGGGCTTCTGGGGGACATCTCACAATGTTTGCCCACCAGCTTGTAGCCAAGAGCGAGGCGTCGGCACTCAGCCGGCCGGTATGGCGTTTGGGTGTCCAGCAGAATGCGGCCCGCTCCAAGAGCAAAGTCTGCCTTCCCTAGGAGCTCTCCGAGGTCCTGCAGGGCTTTCCCTACACCCCTCTCCACTCCTGGTGACTTGCACCTTCTCCTTTCTGCTGAAGCGGCTCCTGGCTTGACATGCTTTGTGCCTGAGGGCCAGCTGCCCCCTCCCCAGCACATGATCGGGCAGGAGGGTGAATCTTTGTGTGGACTTAGCAAGCCGAGTGGAGGAAGGCAGGCACTGGTGGCCCAAGAGCTGCTTTGCGGCTGGTGTGGCCTCCACGTGCAGGATTCATGTGCGGAGGAGACGCCGCCCGGCCAGAGGAGGAGCAAGGTGGCCTGGGGCAGGAGGTGTCAGCTGGACCCTTTGGATCAGCTACTCTTGTAGTCTTGTACTTTGTCAAGAGGGCCACTTTAATTGTGCTTGCGGGAGGAGGCGCAGGGACGGCGGAGCCTTTCTGAGAAGCCCTGCCAGCACTTCCTCCGTTCTGGTTCTTTTGTTCTAAACTGAATTGCTATCAAACGCAACTTGTCAGCTTAAGAAAAAATGTTATGCAAGACTTAAGAAAAACCATTCATTTTCTCTCTCCCCCGTCTCTGTGTGAAAATATTAAAAAGCCATTTTGGTTTAGAAACCCCTCATTTTATTCTGGTTAGCTTTTAATTTAACGGCATTTTAAAAAATTCATTTTCCTACTAAATGTAATCTTTCATCGTGTAATTTGATACAGTCATTGCCCATAATGTTTAATGTCCCACCAATAAATGCTTAGAACTGCTTTGGAGTGATTTAGGGAATCCTGACAGATGGGGGTGATGGGGAAGGTGGGGGAGAACCCATCCTCTTATCAGGGCTTGTTTGCATTAATGCCTTAACTGAACACAATTCTTCATGGCTTTCTATGTAGGACTTCTTTATAGCCCAGCATGGTAATATTTTTAGCAGAGCTTCATTGCTTGAATCAATAATCCGTGTTTTTGAAATCTTGTGTGCACGGCTTTGAAACAGGGCTTGTGCTAAATACCCTTTGGACCTCCATCTCTCAGGCCAAATATGGTCTACCTGAGGTCCCAGTCTGACTTCCTCCTTTTCCTTGTCCGCAACTTTCATGGCTTCTGCACTTTTTTCTCATGCTAAAAGGTTGAAATGCTGCTCCTAAAGTTTGAAGGTAAATACTCTGCCTCCCCCCGTCCCTTTTGTGTAGATCATGTTTGTTCCACCTCCCACTGGGAGGCAGCCCCTAAGCATTTCTCTGAAATTGAATGTGTCCCTCAGGCTGAAGGAGATTGAACAACCCTGGTTTAAAATAAAGATCAGCATCTGGCGCTTCAGCCACATCCTCTCTCTGTGTGTTTGCATGTAGATCTACTCCTTTTTATGTTCTCCTTTCCCTTTTATTTTCCTCCTCAGTACACAAGGTGCTCGGACATGTACTCTGTTGGATGGTCAGATACAAAAGGGAGCAGAGCTTCTGCACCTTTAATTAAAAACAGCTATTTAATAAAGGTGCAGGAGGCCCATACTCTTTCAGTGACTCTACCTTTGCGCCACCATTATCATCAGCTGCTATTTCTACTCCTCCTCTTTCTCAACATTGCTCCTACCACTTACATGCACGTGCACGTATATACACAGGTGCACACCTTCTCAAGTGGAGCTTCTTCTGTTACACTGGATTTAGGCTCTGCACTGTAAATTGACGCATTTCTGAGTCAAGTAAAATCTTTGCACTTCCTACTAAAGATGTGTGGCTTACATTTGTATAAGCGGGGGTTGAGAATATTTTGTTTGAGACCCCCTAGCTGGTCCACCCAGGACTGTAGTTTCTACCAAGTTTCTCTCTTTTATAGCTGTGTGTATTGACGTGGGCTTAAATTGCTGCTGTATTCATCCGCCTTCTAAGTCATCTTCCAGAGCCATCCTTTTCGGTGAGGATATTGCCCCTTTTTGCAACACAATCCTTGCGACTACATGTAGTAACATCCCCCCACATCACCTGCACCTTCCTTGTCAAGACTGGGTCTTTGCTCAGGCCCTCATTTAGCCTTTGAAGGATGCCATCGCCAGTCCGTGCACTGGGACACATTAGTGCGTCCATATCATTGTGCAATGAAATGCTCTCATCAGCCCCAAGCACACACCCACTGGGAGTCCAGCTGCTGTAACACTGCAAGACTTGCTGTTCTCATGCTGGTCTCCTTCCTGTGGGCGTCTGCCGAGGAGCATCCTGTTCTGCCTCACCTGGTACAGGTAGATCAGCTAATAGCTTTCAGTACAAAGCACTGCAAAATTACAGAGGCACTATTTTGGAGGATCTGATTGTGCTTCTGTGTGAGGTGTGCTCCGGTACATGGCTGCTTCCAAGATCCAAGGGGTAGCTTCCTCTGAGGGCAGGTGATCCGTCACTTCTCCAGTGCTCCAAAAGCGGAGGGGTGGATCCTTTTCAGAGTGGGCTGGATGACTTCCTTTCCTTTCAGAGAAAAAGGGTCCAAACTCTGGGCATTTCCGCTCAAATGCTTTCAGTTCCGTGTCTGTGTGTAATATTTAGTGCAAGCCAAAATGGGCAGGATTCCTTTCAACCTGCTTTCTGAAAGGGGTCAACTAAAAGGATAAAGGAAAAGGTGGCGAGGAGGGGAATTGCATATGCATGCTAGACAGTATTAAAAAGGCACCTTTTCTGGGTTTTAAATCAAGCTATAAAGTTACTGCGGTTGCATAAAACACTCTCCCAATTTAATCCATCTATCTAGTGTTCCATCTAATTACTACATTAGAAAAGGCTTCAGAGCATGTATTGAACATTATAAATGGGAATAAAATGATTCTGGTAATGGCTTAATAAAACAGGTGAGGTAGCTCTGTCTCTGTCTGCTTATATCCTTGGGTTGGGGCCAGATTGATTTATCAGATTGGGGGGTGGGGGGAAGCGGGACCTCTTGTTCACGTCCTCAGCCTCAGAAGAGCATCTCCATTTAAAAGGTGGCCTGGTTTTTGAATGAGAGAGGGAGGTCTATTTCTTGTCATGCAGACCAAACTTCTCAAGAGATTCTAGTGGTGAATATGTAAACTAACCCTGAAGCAACTTGCCCAATTGTGACTTCCCAAACTGGCCCCACTCCAGATGTGCTGGACTACAACACCCATCTCTGCCATGGCCAGGGTTAATCAGGAGAGTCATCGCATGCGAGGTGCCAGGTGGAGGCGCAGGTGCCTCACACACGTCCCTGTTGGTGCGCGCCTGCTCTGCGGCGTCTGAAGCAAAGGAGGCCGTTCCCACCCGTGGCGCCATGGTCCTTTCCACATGAGAAGTGGGGACCGAAGCTGAGGCCTTCTGTGTCTGAAGCAGGGGCTCCTCTTGGCTTCTCGGGCTGACCCACAGCCTGGCTGGCCTGGCATAGGCAGCAGCTCCACCGCGGGGGGGGGGGGGGGGCCTCTCGCATCCTTGCTACCTGAGTTCCTGGGGGGCTCCACAGCAGGCCCCGAGACCTTCTGCCTGCCCACCACAGGCATCACCGCTAAGCTCCATGGCCTCTTTCCGCAACACCCATCATTGTCTTCTCCAGGTCTACTAAATTGTGCATTTTCACTGGCAAAACACCTTGAATGCCTTAGCAAAAAGGCAATAATTAAAGTGTTGTTGCAAATACATTGCAAATAGATATAAGAAGCTTCTGTTGCAGTTCTCCGGTTGAAAGTGGAGGACCAGCCGAGAAAGAGAAACATGAACTTCGGGGTCTTCGCACTGGGTGCGGCCGACGCCCCGTTGCCAAGGCCTGCTCCGCCTCCCCCTCCCGTGGCTGCTTTAAAGCAGTGCTCCACAGGGCAGGAACGGAAGCCCGTGGTGTTGGGCCCCCTTGCCACACCGCCAGCCCCAGGACCCATCATCTCTTCCCCGCCGCAAACTAAACGTGCAGGTGTCAAAAGGTTAAGTTTCAGCGCGCCAATAAGGTGCCCATCTTTCATGGCGGGATGCCATTTTCGCTCGGCGTCTTCGGCGTTGTCATGGATACTGAATCATGGGACCCCTGAGAGTGGAACCTTAGAATTAATGGCAGCCCCGTCTAAAGGATTCCTGTCTGGCCTGAGTTGATGGATTGCATTGATGCGCCATTTGTCATACTGTAATTGTTGTGGCAAATGTAATACCCGCCAGTATAAACATTGGGCTGCTTTGCTAATAAAACCAAGAATGGGAAGGGAGAGGGTGATGCACTGTGCCGTTCAGTTAAAGAGACAGTGCCCCCTCCCCACGTGCGCACGCTCTCTCTCTTCCCGGCTTGGTTCTCCTTTTTAAAAACCCGGCTGGTCCTTTTGCCTTTACGGGTGAGCTCAAACATGCCATGGAGGTGTCTGGCCGCCTCACGGTGGTGCTTCATTTGAGCCCTCGCTTTGGGGCTTACACTTGTCATGGGGGATCAAATAATTCAAAGGGGGTCGGATAATTCCAACTGCTGAAGTGACACGGTTTCCTGTGAACCACCTTGCCTTGTCCCCGTGCCGTTTCCTCGAAAAGCACAGAGCACGTTCCAGAGTCTGGAGCAGGTGTCTGCCATCTTATTTTTATTTTACTATCCTTCCCAAATGCCTTCTTGCAGCTACAACCGGGGATCAAGGATTGGGCTGGGTCCTCAGCTGCTTTCGCCACCGAGCGGCTGCTGCATGGCGGGACCCAGTGCGTCTCGATTTGGGGGGGGGGGCCCTGCTCTGGTCACCCCTGCCCCACTTCTGAGGTTAGGCGAATGGCCTCCGGGGGCAGGATCTTGCCTGTGGAATACAACCTGGCTACCACCCTGCTGGCCTTTGGGAAAGCAGCTGGCTGTCACAGGCTCTCGGCCCTTGCCTTGACTCATGGCAGCTGTATTTTTGGTGAGTGTTCAGATTGTGAGGACCACGATCTTCAGACTGGTGTACGCTGTATGGTTACAGGAAGGAATGCCTCTGCCCATATTTACCCATCCACTTGGTAAGATCCTTGTCTGAGGCTCTCCTCCAGGTGCCTTTGCTGGACGGGGCAAGGCAGGGGGTTGCAAGAAGCAGAGCCTTTTTGGCGGTGTCACCCCATTTGTGGAAAGCCTGCTCCAAAGAGTTTCACCCACCCTCTGGGCCGTGGTCTTTCCTGTACCAGTGAAGTTCCGTTTATTCTCCCCAGCATTTCAAGAACGGTTTCTTGCTAAAATGCTTGCTGTGCTCTATTCTTTCTGTTTCTGCTTTTGATTTGGCTTCATGGTGTTGTGAGGGCTTTATTCTTTGCTGCTGATCTTATCTTGCCCTGTTTTTTGTTTGTTTGTTTGAATGGCTATACTGTATACTTTTTAATGCACTATACACCACCGGTTTGAAATTACAGCAAACAAACAAATCAATAAATATGGTTGAAAGGCAAAGTTGTGATGTTTTTGGTCAATGGAATGCAAGCTGAGGACCTGACGCTTTGGTCGGATGTCTCAAAACATCATTGATCGTGCGTGGCAGCAAGAAAGAGCGTGTCTTGGCACATGGTGCTGTAGCCATCTCCGAACAGAATCCTTTCCCAAACCATTCCTTCTTTTCCTTGAGGAAAGCTGCACGGATCTGAAACCTTGAAGAAGCGCTGCTTGTCGCAGCCTTTGTACCAAGAAATGTTTGTTTTGCTTCTGCTGCGGCCCCTGAGAGCTAAAATGCAGCCCATCAGTTTGCTCGGCATAGTCCCACCAAAGGGACTAGAGGTTGGAAGTGAATTAATTTAGCAGGCCGTTATAACAACAACCGGAAATATACAGTTGGTGGCTGAGTTTCGGCTGGAATAAATGAAGCACTGTTGTGCTTCAGACCAGGATGGGGGTGGGGCAGAAAGGAAATGCCAGACACCCTAGACAGCTTCATAAAACCCGTGGATTTATGGGGCCTTGATTGACTGTCGGTTTATTGTTCATTCCTCATTATATTAATGTGATGAGACTCCCTGCCGCTTTCCTATACCGTTATTTATGGCGATAGAATTGTTCCTTCGACTTTCATCCATTGTGCCGGGATAGGTCCCTGCTTTTAAAGAGACATCGTTAGGCTTGTGTTTTTGTTTGCGGTGGATTTAAAGAAGGTGATGCAGATTATGGGAAAGGGCTGTTGAGAATGAACTTGAATTTCTCTCTGTCAGTGGTCAGTTTTTTGAAGGGCTGGTTTGAGGGGAGCATCTGAAATGGAGTGGCCTGATCGTAGAGGGCAGGAATAAATGGACATTTTTCCCTCAGGGAGAGGGGGAAGCAGTAGGGTCTCCCGTGATCTATACTGAGAGTGGTCCTGCTTATTATCCACTAACCGTCTGGAGTCATTGAGGGGAACGGTGAAGTAGTCAAGCTTACAGACGACGCCGTGGCTTGGGGTGGTGGGATCTGAGCCACAGCGAGTTGCTACAGTGGGCAAGATGGGCAACGGAATGGCAAATGAGAGTCGGTGCCATGGAGAGCACAGTGCAGGGAAGGTGTGCTGCAGCCCGTTTTCCGCCTCGCCCCTGCCCATGCCCAGGTGTACCTCTCCCTGGCCAAGGTCCCTTGCCCTGGGCCCCCACCTCAGACTCACCTGCAGGCAGCAGCAACTTATCCCCGGGACTAATGCAGAGAAGATGTTCTTAAAGTGAGGATCGCTCCATCATGGAACTGCCCCACCTGCAAACAAAGTGGAAGTTTCTGCAGGCTTGCAGAAGTGCAAGGCAAATTCAGAGGATGTCCCCTACATGGGTGGAAAAGGAAATGAGGGGAGGAAATGAGGGGAGAGGCGAGGAGGACCCGAAGGGCTCGTCTGGCCAGCGGGAACCCCGGGCAGGAATGCTCCACAGTCCCAGGATGCCCACTTGGCCAGCGGCTTCCACTTGTTTTCCCCTGTAGACCACGGCTGCAATCTCGGGGCTGAGCGGCTGGCAAGTAAGACGTGGGTGCCGAGGAGTCAGAAGCAGGGCTGGTCAGAGCCCAGACAGGCTGGTTGTTGCCCTGGCATCTGCTGCCCTTCCTTCCCCCCATGCCCCACGACCGTCTGGACCAGAGCAAGAGGCTGGGCACCCACAGGCGGCCGCGGTGGATGGGGGAGGCCATGCCAGGAGGCTGCTGCTTGCGGGTCCCTGCTAGGCTGCGGATACTTGACCAGGAAGGAACCCTCCTTGGCCCGCAGCGAGTCTTTGCCCAGCGCACCACCACAAGTGAGTCTGTCCCAGGTTCCTGCTGTGCGGAAACTTTCTTGGAACAGCACCAGAAAGATCAGAAACTGCCGTGCGCCTCTGAGTATGTAAAAAGTCATCCTGTAACCCCATTTTGGCTTTTTCCAAAAAGGGATGTAATAGTATCCTTCAGTTTTGCCCCTCATGGTTGATGAAAAGTGGGGAGGGAGCCCAGCGGGGGCACACGGGGGTAGAGCGCGGTGGCGGAGAGGGAGAAAAAGATAAACACCCTCTCTGTGTTTGCAGTCATCTGTAATTTTTATTTCTTGACCTTTTAAACATAAGCAGTAATAAAATGAAGAACTATGGTAGTCATTTAACACGTTGCCTGTATTAACTGGCTTCTGCCCATGAGCCATGGTTTTAAATTGGCTAATGCAGACTGCGGGCCGGGCCTAATAATAATTCAGATTACTACTGTCAGCTATTCCGGTTTCATGGGTAATTTAGTAGTTGAATAATTTTTTTTTTAAATTCATCCGTTCCCATGCGCTGTTATGAATCAGTAGATGGTTTACCATTGGCAGCGGTAACTGTAAGAAGATTTAAATTGCTACTGAAAAGGATTTGAGTGAAGGTAATGTTTTATAATGTTCTAAGCCATATGCACTACTTTCAGGCCTCATCGGTTTTACATTGATTCCTAGTGAAGTGTTTAATTGCATCATGAATGCAATATAATTCAGTTCTTTTGGCTAATATGGTATATATCTCAAAGTGATATACAGCCCTGGTGGAGGGAATTTGGAATTTCCTTGGGATTATGGTACATCAGTGGGGGTGGCTCATAGCCATGTTTATGGTTTCAGGCTAACAATTCCATTTGGATCATTGGTATATAGCGGGAAATTTCTGGGCACACAAATGGGATGCACTAGCAGACTGTTTTCCTTGGCTTCTCTTCTCTTCTCTTCTCTTCTCTTCTCTTCTCTTCTCTTCTCTTCTCTTCTCTTCTCTTCCTGCCTGCAGATCTGTGGGAATCTTGCTAGGGCAGTAATGGACCATGATGGCCAAGCATGGCTTCACCAGTCCTTTATGTAGAGTACACTCAAATCTGTTATTGCTTTTTGTAACCTTTGTTTAAATAGCAAAAGCCATAGATCTATAGCAGTAAAAAGGATATGTATCTGTCTGTCAGCATTACAACTCAGACAATGAAACCTTGATACTTGAAATTTGGCATGCATAGGAAGCGGACCCCAGGGGTGTGTGCCTCAAGGTTACTTAGTTTTGAAAATGCCTTAATTAATCCCACTTTTACTTAATTAACATGTGTTTGAAGCCTGCAGTACTATCTTCAGCCATTAGGTGGCAAACATTACATAGCTTTCTAGCCCCCGTAGGTTGAAACAGCGCAGGAACATTCTGAGAGGCTCTGCCCTTTCCCTGCTCAAGGGCACAAGATGGGAAGACCCCTCCCTCATGGGACTAGAGGGCTGTACCGCGGCAGGGCTGTGCCTGCCTGGCGGTTCTGCACCTTGGCTTGAGAGCAGCACTGCATCAGGAGATCTTCTAATCCGGGTCTGTTTGCAGGGAATAACAAATAGATTGCGGTGATGGTGGCGAAGCAACAACGCCAGGGTTGACCTGGCACTTGGCAATGCTCAGCCACCATCGGTGAAGGCCAGGTCACAAAGCTGCTCTGCCCTTGGAATCCTCAACTGCATATTTTTCCTGGAGCACAGGTACGTCACACCTGTACTGAAGGTGTCTTCAACATTGGCATCCTTTGGTGCTAGGATAGCACTACCCTTGGCTCCCGGGCATGGCTTATGATGGGGCATTTAACGTCAGCTCTTTGATCAGATCCTGGTGCTTTATTGTAAATTGTTTTTGTGCCATTAAATCACTTAAAATTTTTGGACGTTAATGATGCCATAGCATGCTTTTCATACTGTCGTATTTTGGGTTTCCATTTTTGTGACCTTTCCAGAGAGCTTTGCTTGTGGGTCATTACATTCCTGTAATGAAATAAGTGACATTGAAATTATAAACCTATTGTATACATCTGTTTGTACATCTGTTGATAATCAGGCACAACAACTAGAAAATCATAGAGAATCAAAACGACAGAGGGTCTTACTCTCTGCCTAACTGTTGCTGTTTGAATGTATCACATTTATTTACGTATGTACGTATGGTTGGTATATAGGGCAGGAAGAGAATGGGATGGGCACCATGGCTTCCCAAAGCTGGTAGACACAGCGTCATTTCTGAATTGTCCAAGATTGCTCTCCAGGGTTTCCCTGTCTTCCACCTTTGCTTGGCTAGTGGGAGAGGACTTATTGCCACAGTCGAGGTCTCTGGCATCCAGAACTGGAGAACCTGCCCCACATCCAGATCTGGATAAAGGCATTGCTCTGAGAAGGAGGGCCTTCTGCAGTGGCACCCTGATTGTGGAATACGCTCCCCAAAGAGGTTCCCCTGGCACCAACGCTTATTTCTTTTTGGAGCCAGGTGAAAACCTTTATATTCTCCCATTATTTTAATGTTTAATTGGTTTTAATTGTGATTTTATTGTGAATTGCTGGATGCTGTGCCATTTTTATCTGCACTTATTCTGTACCGTTAGTAACAGGGTGGTCTACAAAAGCTTTTAATACATAAATAAATAAGACCCTGAGAAAAGCTTCTGGAGGTGCAAAACAGCTAGGGTGGCCACTGCGGAATAGCCAAAAATTGCCTGATCTGGTCATCAGCTTGCAGAAGCACTGCGCATGCTTGCTTACACACCTAGATGCCCATGAAGAAAGAGATGTTCTGGTTTACGTAGAAAGTCCATATTTCTGCTAGTGTGCAAGACTGCGGCCAGGTGCCCTGTGAGCTTGCCCTGCCAGCCTGCTCTCTGCAGATCTTTCCTTAGCTTCAACCTGGAATTGGACCGGACAGCCCTCCAGGCAGGATGGTCCCCAGAGGGCAAGTGTGGCCACTCCCTCAGGCCAGTGTCTGGGACACGAGGACAAGCTCTGATCCAGCCTGCCCTTGCTAGCTGGGGCCACGAAGCCAAGGCCGAAAGAGGGAGCGGTTCCGTGTGGTGTGTGTCCTCTCAGCTCACGGGGTTCAGCCAGCCGGTCCCACTTGCCATAGAAAACCGTCACTCAGAGGCCTCCTTACAACTAGGACAAGTCTTCGTCCCCTGAGCATCCCCCCCCCCGGGGGGGACGGTCCCTTTGCCTTGAACCATCTGCACAGGGAAAGGAGCAAACACTCTTGAAAGCTACCGGGCGGCTCTTGCACTAATAGATACGTCGGGCAGGGGTGGGGGAGCCGTCTGTGTGTGTATTGAGAGACTGGGCAGGTAGATAGGAAATCATTAGGCTTGCTGCAGGGGCTTGAATGAAGTGAGGGCTTGTTTCTTCTCCGGGCTGAGAGAACCTTTTTCTTTTGTTTCGCCTTCTCCAAGCCTCAGAAGGCATTCGTTCAGCAGCTCTTTCCCCCAGTCTGCTCCATCACCAGAGTCACTCTCAGTCTCTGGCTTCACAAATGGGCTTGGTCTATCCAGCATGTCAAACAGGTTCCCTCCATCCTTGGCCCTGGGAGACTGAGGGGGAGAGCGAGAGCGTGGAATGTAAGCCTACAAGTCAATCTCTTTTTGTAATGCCTCGAGGTAAGGCCACTCGGATCAATCTCCTTTTTCCTAGCAAAATTGCATCATCTTGGTGGCAAAGGGGCACTTGAATTCTTAGGTGAAGCTGCCCTTTTCCTCCTTTTTTCCAAAAAGAAGGCCTAGAGACTTGCCTTTAAAAGCAGAACGCTTGCATGCTGAAGGACATACTCACCTGGAAACGCAGAACCCGGGAAGCTCCCTTATGCAGAGCAAGATGGGCAGCAACGCCTCTCTGGGGTTTCCGCGGTGGATTCTTGTCTGCCCTGCCTGGGAATGCAGGGATTTCCAGCAAGCGGAGCAGGACTTCTGCCCCGAACCGGACCGCAGTCCCCCTAGCTGTGCCCAGGGGACAGACCCTGAAGGGGAGAGAGGGCCCGGGCTGGCACAGCCTCTGGCCCTGTCCCCTCTGTGCTTTGGGACTGGCGGTCCCGAACATGCTGCAGTTTTGATACTCGCTCTGAAGGTGGTGCTGTGCACAGCTGCCCCTCCGAAGCTCCGCCTGAGCTGAGGCAGGGGCGGGTTCTTGGCTGAGGCGGGAAGGCCAGCAGGGCGACAGCGAGAGGTCCGAGGCCAGCACGAACCAGACCGTGCCCACTGCACGGATGGGGTGGATGTGAGGGATGGGTCCCAGCACCAGGCGCCAGATGGTGATCCTTCCTTTTGATTGGGAGGAGAGGAAAAGAG
This sequence comes from Varanus komodoensis, assembly GCF_004798865.1. Classification (NCBI taxonomy): domain Eukaryota; kingdom Metazoa; phylum Chordata; class Lepidosauria; order Squamata; family Varanidae; genus Varanus; species Varanus komodoensis. Next base: position 7,956,986 of record NW_025335909.1, read on the forward strand.
TTCTGTTTGGAACCAACTTCTTAGCACTAAGCCACATTTATTAACCCCGGTAACCAGTCCTCTGCCTTTGCTGTTCTCCTTCATTAATGGGTTCTGCAGTGCTTCCCTGTGGTATTGCAGAGCCAGGCTAGCAAGAGCGAGTGAGCCTCTGGCCCCTGCAAAACAGGGGTGCCCTCCAAGGATGTCCCTGTCCCTCAGGCGCCCTTTTGTTCCTGCCGTCGGTGACTCGGTGGAACACGTGGCCATCATTGCCTTCCCTGCCCTCACTGTCCCTGACCTCACTTGCTGACACGGTTGTTCTAATCCCATCTTCCCGTGGCAACCTCTCTGGCTCTGTTGATGAGCATCTGTGCCACTGTCACGTCGGACACAGCTCCGTGATTCCAATGACAAAACGATGCCATGGCTGATAGTATTAATCGGGAGCCTGGGCGAATGGAATGAGCCAGGGAGGGAGGATGTGACCCGGGGGAGGATGCTGCGGAGGCAACCCAGGCAGCTTTGCAGCTAGTGCCCCAAATCACTTGAGGGAGGAGGTGCTTTCTGACGTGAAATGAGACAAACGGTGCCTTCCACGAATCGACTGATGTTTACATGTCACCATTCCTCCAAAAGAAGGTTGTGATCTTCTCTCCTGCAGGTTTATCCTCACAGCACCTCTAGAAAGTAGGTTATGGGGGGGGGTGAGAGAGAGAGGGAGACCCCATGGGCATCGAGGCTGAGTGAGGGGGGTCCTGGACCGGGGTCCTCTTAACTCTTGTCTATACCAGCAGCCAAGGTCTGGTTGCAAGGCCACCCGGTCCCACGTGGATAGCAGCAGGGAGTGGCAGCTGCCTCCCACCCTGACCCACACATCAAACTTTCTTCCCTGGTAAAGTTTAGGAAATGCTGCCTCTTTTGTGTTGAGCTTTTAATGAGCCTTGTTGAGTGTCATTCAAACGGATTAGATGGCGCTTTGGCCTTGGCAGTTTTGTTGGAATGGTTTAATTTGCTGCTGTTCTTAGGTGTCTCCAGAACTGTTGTGGCAGAGAGGCGGCATATAAGGGATCTTTAAATGAAATGAATGATTAACAGTGGAAGAATCGTCCGTCTCTTTCATCAGCAGCTTGTGCGAGAAACATGACTTGCTCCTAAATTCTTGTCGCTTGGGTTCCATGCTTTGCGCTAAACTCAAAATGCTTCCTCCAGGCCTTTGCAGATTTCATCGTCCTGGCTTACGTATGACTGAATAAGTACGTTAAACAAAATTTTACTAACCGAACTTCTCATGGCCATTTCTTGGGCCTTGCTTTGATTAGTTCCCGCATGCCTTTCTTTCGGAGGGAGCAATCGTATTCCGAGGCGTTGTCAGCCCACTGTTTGAGCATCCCTTTTACTAGCAATAATAAGGCTTTGCCACTCCGGGCAAGGACACATCCCTCCATTACACAAGCTTAATGTGACTTCAAAGTTGCCAACGTGATCATGTTTTCATATCATATTAGGGAGCACAAGTACTGATTCCAGGCAAACATTCTAACAGAACCGGTTTGTTGTTGCCGCTGCCTCTGCTGAGAACAGAACGGCACTTGGATTTCCTGGGACTGCAGCATGGCAGAAAGGAACCGCAAGCAAGTGCCCAGGGAAAGCCAGCCCCGTTCCCTGTTTCCTGTGGCCTGCCTCGTAGCTGCAGGCACTGAGCCTTCTAGGGGAGGTGGGGAGAGAAGTGCCAGTGACTTGCAAGGGCTAGCAGGAATATGGGGGGGGGGCAGTGATGCTGCCGCTCCTGACTCCCAGATCTCATTTTGCTATGCTCCGCCACAGAGAGAGAGAGAGAGAGAGGGAGGGAGGGAGGGAGGCTGGCTGGCGGGTGGGCGGGCGGGCAGGCCAACAGGCCGGCCTTGCTTTTGTGCTTTTGTTGCTAAACTGAAAAAAGTTTCTAGGCCTTATGATGGGAAAAATGCCCGGAAATGCACAGACAATGCCTCAGGGAACCTCAGGAGCTGGAGGAACTGGTCAATATGATTCCCAACGGCCTACCTGCATTATTTATACAGTTCACATAATTCAGTGGCCAGATCAGTGCCTTTTCTACAGGTTGCAAAATTCACTTGTCGCTGAGGCGGGATTTGGGCCACCCTGGCATAGGGTCTTACTGCTTCTTTCTAGAGGCAAAAGACTTGTACCGTTGCCTCCTGTGCACTTCCAACTGCTGCTTAGAAATGAGAAATGTCACACCCCTTTCTCCCCGGATTGCACAGAGGTGTGATGCGTTAGGAGTGGGAGACACAGGCAAGCCAAGGAGAAAGGGCGTGAGTAGCTGCCAGAACAAGCCGGTGGAAGGTCGCCTGCCTCTCTTTCTCCATCCCATGCAAGCGGCTGTTTGGCTGCATGCTGAAGTCCGAGGAGAAGGCTCAGGTGGGATGGTTCCTAGAAGGGAGGTTGCCGCCCCTACAAAGCGCTGCACCTGAGCCAAGGAAGCTTCCACGGTTCATTTTCCACACTGTGTCATTCGAGGTACGAATCTCACTGCCAGAAGACTAGTTTGGGTGGCGTTAGCGTGGATGAGGCAAACCTGGCCCTTTATCTCTCCCTTCTGATGGTTCTTTATTTTCACATTGGGCTTGGACTGGCCAACTCTTCAATAAGCAATGCCTTCGAAGGCAGTCTGGCTGCTCCCAAGCGGAAGAAGGTCTGCTGTGGAGGACAGCGTGCAGCCACCCTTCTCCCAGTGGAACCAGCGGAACGTGGCCGCGTCAGATCCCAGCCGGAGCGGTGCCTCCCGCAGGGACAAGCGGCTCACCTGACCACGACACGTGCTGGTATTTTTAGCCAGGTGCGATCCTCGCCCGCTTGGGACTCACCACCAACCTACCAGAGAGAGTCATCTCGCATTAGCCATCCTTTGTCAGGGCATGTCATATAAGGAGTGTATCACATTAGTATTTGTTGTTGCTAATGTGATGCGAAAGTTGCTAATCTGATGAGACACTTGCATTGTATCAGTGAAAACAAATATTAATTTGATAGGATAGAAAATGGCTAATAAGAAGCCCAGTTGCTAATGTGACATGATGGATCTCCTGGAGAGAAGGACGCCTGCTTCCTCATACTTTTCCAAAGAGTACCTTCAACTGAGGCTCAAAGGCGATCAGGCAAAAAACTAAAAATGAAAAGAAGGACGTTCTCTGTGCTGGCCTTGGGATAAAGTTACCTGCGGTCTTTCTGGAACATCTCTCAGTTGCACGAGCCTTATTGGTTTCCTTTGAGGTTGGTCAAGAGAAGTTATTGGAGAGCCTGATTGAATGCCGGCCTGCGCAACTCCGATCAGCCATGCCAAGTGTAGCCCGCCAGGAGCCGTCTCAACCTCCTTTCCTGGGTTTTATCAAAAACTAGGGAAGCGAGGATTAGTGGTGTCATGGGGACTGGCGTTTCTGGCTATGAAAACACAGTTCCTGGGGCTCCTGGTATTTTCCTCTTAATATATGGGGTGCACACCCTGAGTTCCAGTCTACTTCAGAATTCTTCTCTGACCAACCTTCCGTGAAGCTACCCTGGCGCTATTTCCTGTCCTGTCCCATTTGAATGTGCTTGGAAATAAGCTGATCCACTGTCTGCGTGTTTAGGGGAAAACGGCTAATTTCTAAACCAATCCCGTCTCTCCTGGAGCCTGCCCCCTGCTCTCCTTGTTAGAAGGCTGAGGGTGGCCTTCTGCTTGGTTGGCCACGTCCTTGGCTGTTCCCCTTAATCTGAGCTGGCGCTGGGTGGCGAGAGTTGCAATCCAGTCTGTCTTGACAGCCTTCTCCAAGTTGGGGAAAACTTGTAGGGAAAAGGTGGGCATTTGACCATTAGAGGGAAGCCCTGCATGCTCCCAATTTTCAAAAGCTGCTGCCCCATAAGCACCACATCCAGAACTGCAGGTCCTGACTTAAGGATGGCGGGCTCAGATTCAGGACCATGGAGAGCAACCCTGCAGCCCAGGTGTCGCTGCGCTCTGCCTTGGCTTTGAGCAGCTCTCGGAGCCTGTCTGCAGCGTCTTAAGGCCTTCAGTTCCCAGATTCTTCCGGAGAAGGACTGAAGGTCTGGGGAGCGGGGAGCCAGTGGGGCAACGCTCCCATGGAGTCTCTGCTTACCAGAGGAGCCCAAGTTCTGCTGCTCGGAGTCAGAGGGAGCAGCACCGCCTGGGGAACAAGTGGACGGGGTGCGAGATGCAAGACCTTCCTTGTGAAGGCCTGGAAAGGCTCTGACTCCACCTCAACGTTGCCACCACCAGAAAAGTCATTCTCAGAGGACTTTCAGTGCTGGACTTGGGACCGTGGCACCCAGCAGCATTATGACTTTCATTTGGCTCCTTAGCATAGAATGTGAACCTATGTTTAATTTATGGCTCATTTATTATATAATAAAGCAATTACAAGAATTGAGCTCAATGCAAAACTTTATGAGAATAAAATAGAATAGTGCTTAAATATGAAACACAAGTTAAATAGAATAGGACAATTTAAGTAAGAAGGAGAAAGTTTCTAGTGCTTATTGTTATTATAGAAGGACAAGGAAATTGGGTAGAATTTCAGTCCATTCATCACTCACTGTAGAGAACGTAATACTAAATAATTGGCTTCATAGAAATAATGCAAATTTGCCTACTTTGTACAAACGATTGAAATCTACAGGTGTGTTTTCTTTCCCCCATTAAAAAAAAATCTAAGTGGAAAATACCAATTTCTGTCATGGAGAGGCACAGAATGTGAACCAGAACTGAAGAAAAATAAGCATTAAACAATTATCAGAGTTTAGGTTTGTTTAAAATATCAGCAGGGTTGAAGGAGCAAGTTGCCTATTAGCTCATGAGAACTACTGGACTGTTTAACAGCATGCTGGTTCTTGGCAAAGGCCAGATTTGGGCTGAGCTGCACTGAGGCAACCGCAGGTTGTGATTGATTTGAGGAGAAACCGGAGCTGCGCAATTACATCTCCGTGGTGGCGCTTCTGCCCCCTACCCTCAATTTGTCTGTATGAAGATTGCTTTGTTTACCTTCGTGTGCTAGATTTCATTTGCCGTTTCTTGCTCCTGCGATGGCTGTTTGCGATCCTCCAGGGATAACTCGACCGCCTTTGGAGCGTCCTTCCCTCCCTTCTCCAGGTTTCTGGGCTCCGGCATGTACCTGGATGCTTGTGGTGCTGTGTGAACACTCTCACAGCTCTTGGGGGGCTCGTTTGTAGCAGAGAGTCGGTGGGTGGCAGGCGGTTCCCGGGGGAGGCTGCAGTCGCCCCCTGCCCTCTACTGCCTGTGAGGAGCCCTCTGCAGGGCCACTTGTTGTTGCGAGCTGCCGCTTGGACTGCAGCCCCGATCCAGCTCAGGACCTGGGCAAGGCAGCTGGGCCACCCTACAGCTTACGGTGCTTGTACTTGGCCAAAGAGCCAGAGTTCTCTGGGCGCTTTAGCAAGGCAGTCCTGAAACTGAATATAAAATGTGGTATGAAGCCATTCCCTTGCCACATTGTTTGCCGAATCCACCATAAACATTCCAGGATCCATTAAACATCTGGAATAAGAGAAAGGCTTAGCTATTTATTTATTTATTTATAACTTTTTTAGGCCGTCCCTTACCATGATCATGGGGCAGTTTAAAAATAAGACAAAATAGAATAAAACACGGCATCCTAGTCAAAATCTTACCAATCAACAATAAAACCCCATGTTAAAACAATCAAGTGTTAAAACATTGGGAAAATAAAAAGGTTTTAGCCTGGCACTGAAAAGATTAAAGTGCGCATATTCCACAGTCGGGGTGCCACCGTAGAGAAGGCCCTTCTCTGGGTAGGCGCACTCCTAATCTCCTTCAAGAAGGGCTCCCGGAGAAGGGCCTCTGTCCCAGATCTTAAGGGGCGGGCGGGCACATATGGAAGGAGACGCTCTTGCCAGAAGGATGACAGTGTCGGCACCAGGTAGGCCTTCCTGGGGAGGCTGCCCCACAATCCTTGGGGCATCTCCAAGAACCCTCTCTCTTGCTACCTTTGGAGGAAGTCTCTTTAGTCCGCGCTTCCTCCCTGGACATCTTTGTGGGGACACTGGGCATCCATCCACTGAGGTGCTGTAACTGCATTTCCTCTGCTCAAGCAGGAGGCTGGATTGGATGGCCCTCAAGGCCCTCCCGGCTCTGCGCCCACCCACGTCATGCACACATTCATAAACATCTATCAAGTTCTCCTCTTAATCAGCTTCCCCTTGTAGACTGAAAAGCCCCGAATGCCCTGGAGTCTCCAGATGCTGTGAACACCAGCTCCTGTCAGATCCAGTCCCCAGGGCCAGCAGGAGTCCACAAGGCCAACATCTGGAAGGCCACCAGTTTCCTGTCCCTGCGTTAAGCCGTTCCTTGTTTTTATTTTGCTGGTACCCACCCCTCGCGACTGGCATGCAGAGGTTGTCTGCTCTTGAAGATAGGCCTCCAGTGGATTTGTCTGACACCTTTTTGCTATCGACTGAGCTAGTGGCTTGCATGCAAACTCTAAATAACAGAAGTAATCCAGAGAGAAAGGGTGGGTGTGTTTTTTCCCCTTTCCCTTTCCCTCCCCCTTCTCCCCTGCAAATTCTTGGCTGCCATTAGCCAGTGAGTTAAGATGTAATCTAAATCGTCTCTGCTCTCTGGCTTCAAAACGCAGGGAAACCACGAGATACCTTGCGGGAGAATTGTGTATCTTAGAACAGGTCTATAATGCAATCAATTCTGTATATCCCAAGTGAAACAGCAACATTTATTTAACGTCTTTTATGGAGCAGCTGAGTTTTATCACAAATCACATTCCATTTCCATTCACCGGGGACCCCTTGAAGGCTAAAACGCACTTACTTTCCTCCAAGGAAATTTACCAATTCCTCAATAAAGGCCCATTTGCCTCTGTATGTAAAATTGACACATTTATTGAATATTAAGCATTTGTTGGTTTCTGCCCTGTTCTTTTTCAACTTTATTGGGTTGCCCTTAAATGTCATTAGGGGGAGAATATATCAAAGTTGTAATAAAGGTCTATTTATTATACAGCGAAGAATGGCGTCAAACTTGCCTTCCCCTTCCATCCCCCATTCATTTGGAAATAGTGCCTGCATATCTGTTGAGTGTTTTTTCCCTTTCTGATGCGCAATAAAACAAGCTCTTTTGTACTGGCTTTGATTTACTTTTAAGTCCTCTTTCCCTTAGGTGGGGATCTAGCAGCTCCTTGTCTTGTTCTGATATCTGTATAATTGCGTTTAAAATATATACAAATGCTCTCTCTTGTGGTTGTGGCAGAATAGTCTAAGTATACATTTTTGTAACCCACCCAGGGAGGCTTATGGCTAATGGGGCGGGATAAAAATCGAATAACTAAAGTAAATATCAGCCCTCTCCAAGCTGGTATGGGTCCATCAGCCACAGCTGGCATGGACTGTTGCTTATGCTGTTTGCATTTGATGGGCATTGTTGTCCAGTGCATTTGGAGGGCACCATGGTTGGGGAAGTCTGGACTGAGCAGTATCAATGAAACAGGCAGTTGGGGTTGGCTTCTCTGATCCCCAAATGTTGGAACCTGGGGTCAACATTAGCATACAAGCCACAAGTTCAAGCATCAACTGCTAATTGTCAGCAGCTCCCCGGACCAGAGAGGCTCTTCCTGACCCTTCTGGGCCCTTCTGCATGCAGAGCAAGTGCTGCCAGTGCGGTTTGGACCTTTCTATATGGAGGGGGTGGACTTAGTGGCCGTTTGCATTCAAGTCTTCCTCCAGTGCCCTTGGAATGACGTATGCAAGACTTATTTCGTACTTCCAACCACCCTGTCAGGTGGATCAGGCTGAGGGGGCGGGACTGATAGAGGTTTGGCCAAAGGGCACCCACCGGGAGGAGAGCCCGGGGCCCTCCCTGCCAGCTTGGGCATGGTGCATTTGTTACGTGTGGATACGGGCTATGAGGTAGAGCAGAATGATTTGTGGCAGATGGCCAGGAGGCCCTGCCTCTCCGGGGGTTTTTTAATGCTTGCGATAAGAAAGGAAGGAAGGAAGGAAGGAAGGAAGGAAAGAAAAAGAAAGAAAGAGGGACTTGTTTTTGAATTGGTCTGTTTACAGTTCTTGATATGGAGCAGCTCTTCTGTAGATTCGTGTCTGTATAAAATTGCAGATTGCACCAGTTGATGGCTGAGGAAGTGCAACCAATAGTAGTTTCCCTGCCTGATGTGGCATGGTCCTCTTGGCTGGGGATGATGGGAGTTGTGGTGCATCACACCCAGAGAGTGCCTGCTTGGAGAAGGTCTAAAGTTGGGGGCTACTGCTGCCACAGGCAAGGAGCAGTGAGCCCTCTGCCGCCGCCGCCAGCAGGATGGCAGCTGATGCGTGGCATCGATCGATGCCTTTTGCGGGCTCAAGCGCAGGCTGGCCGGACAACCGACCTCTCATTTGCTTTCAGCCTCTCTGTAGCCATACAGTTGGTCTGCAGAAGCAAACCATTTGGAAACGCCTCTGCTTGGGTCGCACTGTCCCCACAGGGAGACACGCTGGCCAGGTGGAGCCTCCCTGCTCACAGGCAGTGTACCTCAGCCCACGGGAGAGTGGGTTTGCTTTGCAGGAAGGCCCGCTCCAGCGTTCCTCAGCTCTGGAGGGCTGTGGGGCCGCTCCCCTCGAGTCTAGGCAGCATGGGCACTGGGGACCCAGCCCTGGCTCCTGGCTGGAGGGAGCCGTCCCTCTGGCCTACTGCGGAGAGGAGCTGGAGGTGTGGATTCAGAGGGAGAGGGGAGGGAGAGGGAGAGGGGAGGAGAGGAGAGGAAAGGGTCATGGAGGAAGAAGGCAGGCGAGGGAGGCAGGGAAGGAGAGAGAAGGCGCAGGCAGGAGCTATTTGGCCCGCCCCTCCCCTCCCCTCCCCAAGCACGCAGCCCACCTGCCCCTGCCCGGGCCCAGCCCGCGGCCGGGCCGGCCCCCGCCTTGTGGGGGAGGGGCAGCGCTCTGAAATGCTTAGAGGGGATAAACAGCTTTTAATGAAGTTACAGTGCTACATAATGGGCATCATAAAATTGCCTTCATACTCCAGAGTCCCAGGATAGCTCTTACTATTGACTGCGCGGGCCGCGCTTCTCTCTCTCTCTCTCTCTCCCCCCCCCCCCCCGCGCTGGAGTTGCAGCGGGGGGGGCGGGAGCCCGGCGGGGCGGGGCGAGGCTGCGGGGCCCGCCCCCCCCCAGCGCCTCCGCCAGCGCGCCCGGCGGCCGGGAGGCGGCGCGGGGGGCCGGGCGGCGGCCCCGGGTGGGCTGTCGGAGCCCGCCGGCGGCTCGCGAGGAGGCGGCGAGGCTTCATTGCAGCAAAACAGATGTTCACCTTGTTTCTCGATCGGCTGTTAGATGAGAAATTTATTGCTCCTGCGCCGGGCCGGGGCTGCTGCGCGCGGGTCTATTAGGCGGGAGTGGGAGCTGGCCGCGCGCCAGGCCGGCGCTCCTGCTGGGGCCGCGCCGGGTCCGAGGCGCCAGCGGTAATGCGGCGGCGAGACGCCTCTGATTGGGCGATTGATTGGGCTCTGATTTGATTTATTGATCGATACCCTCAAAAATTTGGCGTCTCAGAAAGCTCAGGCTAATCTTTAACTGCTGCACACATCTCTGGGGGCGGGAGGGGGGCTCCCCCCTCCCGCTCCCCCCTTTCTGCCTCTTTCAACATACACACAAATAGCACATGCATACCACGCAGATGCACACACACACACGAGCGTATGTCACGCACTACACATGCGTGCATCCACAACATTTATATATGAGGCACGCTCAGAGCGAGCGAGCGAGCGAGAGCGCGCGCGGGCGCACCATAATTATGGAGATAAGTCCATAAATGCACGCTATCTCAAGCAAACTAGAATGATGCATATATTAACGTATATGTGTATAAACACACAGACAGAAGTGCACACCACACACGTATCTTATAAATGTATATTACACGCGCGCACAGCAACAGAACAACACCCCCCCCCCCGCTGTCTGGGTGTCTCTAAAGGGAGTGAACCACGGGCTGGTGGAACATTTTAAAACTGATAAAGGAATTTATGGAAGGCATCTGAGCTTATCTTAATCACACAGCGGGGGCCTGGCTGCCGCCTGCCCCCCCCCCCCCCGCACACTTTCCGCGAGCCGGCAGACAATCGCCAGGCTCAGAGCTGGGGCAGATCTATAAATTGATGGAATTCAAAGCCTCCAGCATCGATTACCATTATAGCAAAAAGGAGTCGGGCTGGGAGGGGGGGGGATCAGTGGCGTGCAGAATGGCTGATTATTTTTAGACAAAGATTTCGCCCTTCTCAGCAGCAATTTTTTTGCTGAGCCCGTCACTTGCCTCAGATGTCTGCCGTTGATTGCAATTAGACGCAGCGCGCGCGGGCGCGCACACCCTCGCTCCCCACCCCGTGCTAAAATATGCCTGTGAAGCTGTCTCGGGCCTCTGGGGGTTGGGTGATTTCCCCCCTCCCCCAGCCCCCGCTTTCCGCTTATTAAATCTCCTTTCCCCCCTCTCCCCACTCCTGAACCTTTACAGTTGGCTGGGTGAAGGATTGCGTTACCAGTGGAAGTTCCTCCTCTCCATGGTTGGATGTAATCATGTTACAGATCATTGGATTATTGTTGATATGGCTCAGATAATCCCTGGAAGTACAGATCCTCTCCTGTGCCTTTGCCTGCATTTTTTAAAGGGTCCCACTGCTTTCTCTTGCCTCCAGAATTTGGCTCAGGATAAGAAGGGGCTTTTTCAGGCCCGGTGCCACGCTGCCCTGAAGCCCTGGATCCCAGTGGGACAGCTCCCTCCCCACCGCTTTCCAGTTTCCCAGTCTCCACGGCAGGTGATGCTGTGTGCTCTGAAGCTCGCTGGGTGACTTCCAGTTAGTCACCCACATCCAACCTATCCTACCTCACAGGGCTGTTGTGAGGATAAAATGGCATGGAGGTAGGGGCCATGTAGGTCAGCTCAGGTTCCTTGGAGAAGAAGATGGGAGACGAACATCAGGAACAGACCACAAAGCTGACGCCCTGTGGCTGCATTAGAATGCAGCTTCCTGTAGGCATTGTGGGAGTTGGAAGCGTCCATCAGTAGGAAAAGAGGTTGCCAAATGCTTGGCTAAAACGTTTGTCCCTGTTCAGGGGCAACAGTAAGCAAGAGTGTTCGCTTGCCCATTCCGATAGGCCCTTGGCAAGGCAAGCTGCAACGGTCTGGTTCTCAGATCAGCAGCCTCGGCCCATCTCACCCAGTACCCTGCCTCTGGTGGTGGTCAGTCAGTGGCGCTGAAAGCACTACAGTCGCATGGTTGTGAAAGCAAACGGGTGGAGGGGAAATTGTTGGAATATGTCTCCGAAGGCAGTAAGAGCTTAAAATATGCTAGTATTTGGACCCGACTTTTTGCCTTTAATCACACGTGCCATGTGCCCCTGAGAACTTCCCCGAAGTTGAATACAAAGTTCATGGTGAAAAAGAACTGCAAGCGGACAGGGAGATGTTCCCCCCTCTAATAATTGCAGAGCTCAGTGCAGAGTTAAACCACGGCGTTCCCTTTCTTGGGAAGTAGCAATGGCTACCCATTTGGACGGCTGTAAAAGGGGACTGGACAACTTTAAGGAGCAGCAGGCTACCAGTCCTCATGGCTGTATTGTACCTCCACGAACAGAGGCAGTGTGCCTGTGTGCGCCCACTGCTGGACAGCTCGGGCAGGAGAGTGCGGCTGATTTGCGGCCTTCCCCACCTCCTGCCCTCCATCCATGTGGGCTGCCACTCTCACCTTCCCCCAGCCAGCCCCACTGCCACAGCTTGACAATAAAAGCCATGGAAAGTAGGCCTCTGCATGCGCTGTTGTGTCCCCGTGGACTGCACCTGCAGCTGGAGGTTCCATTACTTTTATAAGCATTTTATCATCTGTGCTGGAATCACTCCTCTGGGTGTGCAGTCTTTGGGAGAAGACTAATGCTTGTTACAGCAAAGATACAAAACTACTATTGTCCGTGTGAAAAGCAACAAGCATCTTAGGCCAGTAGCTGCATCCGTTTTAATCAGGTATCGGTCTTCATCGGCCAGCCTGTAACACTCTGGAGGCAGCCGCATTTCGGTCCTCCTCCCCCGAGTGGAGACAACAGTCCAGGCGCCACTTGGTTTGGCCCGTGCCCCTTGCTGCAGCCCCGCTGTCAACCCAGGTAGCGGACTGGGTGGGATTGGCTCAGTGTTCGGCCCGCTGCCCTTTCCTTTCAATTTCTGCTAGCTGAGTTCGGACAGGCCGCAGCCAGGAAGCGCGGGGCTGGACCAGGAGCTCGGCGGCTTCCGGGCTATGAGCTCAGCTCTTGCTGCTGAAAGCTCTCAGAGCCCGATGGAAAACTCTCTGGCGGTTGCTGTTTTTCTTGCTTTGGGAAATCTAATATATTGATTAGCTTTCTTCAGAACAGCATCAATAAAAGTGTATAATGGCATGGCTGGACCCCGTGGCGTCTTCCTCCTGCTGGTCTGAAAGCGTCCCCCCTCCACCCCCCACCCCCAGGCAGGGAGCCAGCGCCAGCCCTTACCTTGACGGCTGCAAGGGGGCATGGCTCCTCCGGGTCTGATGGCCCTGGCATCCCTCGCTTTGCTCGCACGCTCCTGCTTCAGGGCCGGGCACGTGGTGGCTTTGCGCCAGATTCATCCACCTGGAGCATCTCCTGTGGCGGCTCCCCAGGAGACCCCCAGCCAGGCGGGAGAGAGGTGCTTGGGCATGGGGACGCGGCAGTGTAGGCCTGGCCTGGGGTTCCCATCTCTGGGGTAGGAGCTACTCTGCACCAACCCCTGGCACGGACCCCCCCCCCCCCGCCCCAGCCCCAGCCCCAGCCCCAGCCCCAACAGGGAAAGCCCAAGTCGTCGTCCTTCTGCCAGAAGCTGTCTTAGGTTTCCCTGCTTCTGTCTGGTAAAATAGTGCTTCATATTCACGCTGGCCCATTAAAGATCTGTGTAGTTCAATTATCGGGCGTGCCATCCTGACGTGGAGCTAATGCAGTCCAGAGGACTGCTTTCGGCCCATTGATGAGCAGGTATTCATTCTGTCAGCCTAATCATGAGCTGCCCTGCCAAAGCTGGAACATACCCTGCAGCTGGCAAAGCTACAACCTAACCCTGCTAGCTGTGTTTCCTTTGGAGTGTTGCAGCACACACTGCCTTCAAGCGAGAGTGCCTTTTTGAAGCAGAGCAAGGTAGCTTGCTGGGTCCCTTTTCTTCTTCTACGTTTGTTCGCTTTCCCTTTCCCTGGCACAACTGCCCCAATCAGAGTTTTGAACAGGCGCTTTGGGTCCATGGGAGTCACAACGGCTTGTGCAAATTCACACTCGCCATAATTAGAAATAAAAGAAGAGGTGGAAAGAGAACTGTAGGCAGTGATGTGGAAGAAAGAACTCGGAATGTGTTGCTGTGAAAGATTAGTCAGCTAGCCGGTGAAGTTTAGCCCGCTTACTTTGGCTAGTCCTTTTGAGTAAGCCTACTGTAATGTTTCCAAGTGTTTTTCGGCTCAGCCACAAGGACTAGGCACGCAAAACATCCTCCCCCCCGCCCCCCAAACAACAGAACATCTTCCCATTATCTAGTTTCTGACAGATTTGTTTCCTGTTCAGTGTGATGGATGGAGGAACACGAGGAGATGTTTTAGAGAGAAACAAATGTGCTGTAATCAGAAATGTATTTTTTGGAATTCTTTACACACAGTAGTAAAGCCGGATAAGGAAATACTTGCTGCCACACAATTGGTTATTAGCAGTTGATCAGTTATCTTGGTGGATCGGTTGCTGCAGGCAGGCGAGGGAGGCCTGTACAATAATAGGCCTCTTGATTAACAGATTTGCATATCTTTGGAGGACCCAGATTCTGTATTCTTCTTCCTCTCTGCCAGTCTGACAGACCCTATACATCTGTGAGACAAACGGACACAAAAAACAGGAAGGTAGCTCCTACTCTCCAAAGGTACAGGCTCCAGGACAGCCAGGGTGACCCTCCCAAGAGCCAGGGTTGCAGAGTGTCCGGATGAAGATCAGGGGGCATTTGACAGAAACTTTCCGGAGCCGGGCAGAATGACAGTGTTGACCTGCGCTGGAATAATCTGCCACGGGGCAGGACCCATAATTCACCGGGAGGTCCCAGCTGTGCCCTGTGCAATGCTGATTCAGTTCAATCCATTTGGCAGGGACGTGCCCCCGATGCACCGAAAAGGTCCTTCCGGTGCACGGCTGGGTCACCAGAATTGATGATTGAGTCATAATTTGATGCCTGAGGTCCCAGGTGGCAGAGCCTAGAAATGAGGAGCATCGCCACGCTGCTTGGAGGGCAGGTGCCCAGTCAGGCATGAGCCTGCAGCCCTGCAGAGTGCGCTTTAGGTAGGAGAGCCGTCTGCTTGTGCTGGACTACAAGTCCCACTGTCCCCACTGCGCCGACTGGGGTTTGTGACAGCTCTGGTCCAAGACCTCTGGAAGATGCCATGCTGGGGAAGGCCTGGCGCCACTTTGACTCTTCCTGTGTTGTGACCTCCTCCTCCTGCAAAGCTTCGTGCTTTCTCCTCTCTCCAAGAAAGCCATGGCAAGGTGCCGCTTCTTTTCCGCCCAGAACCACGCTGAGCATGGGCACTTGCTGCTGTTGGTCCACAAGTGGACAGTCCCCCGAATCATCTCCAGGAGGAACCGGTGTGGCTCAGTGCGCTTGAGACGCAAAGGGCCCTTGGTGCGATCCTGGCAAAGGCCTCCCTTTGCGCTTGAGCTGCATTAGGGTCCACCAAGGTACCCTGCTTGCTTGCTCCTCCTTTCCATAACAGAGTGTCTTGCTGAGAGCTGGGATTGTGCTCAAGCCTCTGCTACTGCAGGGGGCTGCCGGCCGATGTTTTCTTCTCCACATGTCCATTCGGTGGTGGTGCTCAGCAGTTTATCCACTTGCCCGATGCACCTTTGGGCCCAAAAACCTCGCCTCCCATGAGCCACACCACTGGCCCACCCACCTCAGTATGCGCTGGCTCTAGACTCGTAACTCACTGTAAGGCGAACTCCTCCTAGGCTTCCACTTGCATTCAGAATGTGCCCAGGTGACAGAGCAGCTTGTGACCCACAGAGAGGGTGCCATAAAGGGGAGAAGCCCCCCTGCCCTGCTGCAGTCCCCCCCCCGCTCCTTTACAAATGGCACTCCAGCCTCCTCTGTGCCCCACACTGCCCCCTTTGATCTGCACCAAATTTACCGCAGATCAAATCTGACCGCCTACCCAAGCTTGACGGTTTTCTGTTTACATCCAGCAGGGGCGAGAACAATGGGCATCGGGCAGGAGAAAATGAGGAGACAATGTCGAGCGCTCCTGCCCTAATTCGGCTGCTTTGTTGGGCATCTTGTCCCGATTGTTGGCTCCTGGCCTTGATGGAGATCAAAGAGGAAAATGATGGAGTGCGCGCCTGTGCGTATAGGCACACACCGAAAATTCCATTTACTGTCAGGCTGTCTGGGCTCGTGGATGGTGCTTGAGGTTTAGCAAATGGCTTTAGCATGGGTGGTGAGCCTATAAATCAAAGCTGACGTTGCTGTTGGTGCTTCCTTTCCATTTTGGAACACTGTTGTAATAAAATAATATAATCATATTAGTATATTTTAGCTTACTATACCATTAGTATTGCAGCAGCAGCAGCAGCAGCAGCAGCAGCAATAACATCAATCTGTATGTAGGGCAGACTCCCAACTCCGAACCTCTCTGGGTTCAGCATGCCAAGTTCAGTCTCTTTAAAAAATCCAAGTGCTGCAGGGCTTTCCCGCCCCTGCTCTGGAAGGCAGGCCAGACCAGCTTTGAAGGTGGGGCTAGGAAAGAGGTTTGCCTAAGGCCCTCTGCTAGATTTTGGTCAGCAGCTGTGACCCTGAGGTGCTTTTGCAATCGCCCGTGACTTGTGGGGCTCGGCTTGTGGGGCTCGGCTGCGGTTATTTGGTGTGACGTCGGGCAGATACTTCACCGTCGGGCAGATACTTCACCGACATGACAAGACGGGTGTTACCTGGCCGCTCTTTCGTATGTTCCCAGGCTGGAGTTGGCTGCGCTCAGCTGTGCAAATCTGCTTCGCGCCCCACCGAGGTGCCGGTGGGCCGCACAGCACGGCCCTTTTGGAGGCAGTCCCGCTTTCACTCCACCATCGGCTGTGATCTTCCCCTAATCTAAAATGGAATCTCTGGCTGCAGGCGCTTTATCAAAACTATTGTAATGGGATCTCGAGAAGGACAGTGATTTTCAGAAGTTGTGTTAGATGTTCATTCCGGGGGACTGTATGAAAGTTGATTTTGGGAGGTGGGATGAGTTATGTGGAGGGTGGAGAAGCAAGCGATGCTATCGGTGGCATGAAAGAGGCAGCAGCTTATAGCATGGGGAGGCCAGTAATGCAGGGTCTCCTGCACAAATGCACCGCTTTATTCATCCACGTCGCAGCGCAGGCAAAACACTTCTTATCAGCTGACAATAGCCCCCTACATGTGACTCCCCCCCCCCAGCAGGGATGCAGGTCCTTCCGTACACATCCGGCTGAGGCTCGCTGAGACTTCTTCCTTGTAGACTTTTGCTGCCTGCATGCTTCGGATTGAGCCCTTAAACAGTGTTAAGCATCAGTGACAGTATCGCTCTCTGCTCTTCTCTGCTTATTCTTCCAATTATCCCAACTTGGAAACTGTCGGCATAAAACATGAAAAACAGAACTTCAAGCCAGAATTAGTTTTAATCTACAAATACTTGTTTATGATGGGCACATCAATGAAATGGGTGCCAGGCTAACAGCTCATCCCAAGCAGGTTTGTGTTTGCTCCCGCAAAGGAGCTTAGATTTCTCTGTGAGCTCCTACCCTTGACAGACCTCCTCTTTAGAAGAACGTAAGCCCCCAACAGACTGGGTGAAGAGCGTTAGCAGTGAAGACTGGGGAAATATATGGGCGAAATATATATATGACATATATAAAATATATGTCAGCAAGCGTAAAGGAAGACACTTATAAAATTGTATGAAAGTGGTACTTAACTTCAATGAACTGTGTGGATAGTAAATATTCCAATTTATGTTGGAGATGTAGCCATGGAGTGGGTACATATTTTCATATGTGGTGCAAATGAGAATATGTAATGAAGTTTTGGGAAGGGGTTTCTAAAGAGAGTAATAAAATATTAAGTTTAAATATTGAAATATGCCTTGAAACTGCTTTATTCTCAATGTTTGATAAGAAACAATGGAGTTGGAATAATGAAGAATTAATAGCAAATTTAATAGCTGCTGCAGATTAATCATAGCTAAGAATTGGAAAGCAAAATATGATTATCAGTTGTGTGATTGGTACAGAGAAGTTTGGAATATAGCTGTTAATGATAAATTGTGCCATTAAAGTGAGAAAGGGGCATATAAGGAAAAATAAGTTTAATGAGATTTGGGGTGCTTTTATTGAATATGTGTTAGAAAATGGGAAAAGATTTGAACTGTCAAAAGAATCATTGCAATTTTGGAAGGAGGAAAAATGTACTGAAAGAATTTTTGAATGAGGTTTTTTTTTTTCTTTAACACATATCCTACAGTTCTGGTGATGGAGTACACAGTATTTAAGATTTTTTAAAATAGTATGTCAAATGTTACATGTTTTTATTTCAGTTGTCAGTTCTTTCTTAATTGTATTTTATACTGTAACACTAATTAAGAAAGGAAGGAGGAGGTAAGCCCAGAGCAGTGACTCGTGCAGCGTGGCACTCTGAGAGTTGGTGCATGTGTTTGCCTCAGGAGGGATCCAAATCTACCCCATGCAGGGGTGCATCAGGCCACCTCTCCTGTGGGGTGAAAGAGAAGAGATCCGTTTTAAGAGCCTTTCCTTTGTAACATGAGAGCATCTCTCTTTGACCACACAGCAGTGCCTGGCTCTCTGCTGAAGATTACTGAGTTGGCAACTTCGTTTGCCTGCCTGGCTACAGAAGGCCAACACTGAGGTTGCCCTCTGCACCCCTGTCCTGCATGGTGCAAGACACCCCCCCACCCCCCGGCCGCCTTCCTCCAGAGTGTGCCATTCCTGGAACAGGCCGTTAAAAAGTTGCTGACTCTTGCTCCTTGCTCCTTGTCTCTCCGAATCCACAGGGGGGACCGGGTTTTTATCTGCTTTTTTCTCCAATATTTTTTTATATCTAACAGTGAAATATTTATATGGTCCAATAAAAGGCAGAAAGCTTGCAATCTCTCTCAAATTCATCGGAGACCAAGAGCAGCTTCCTTGTACGAATTTAACACACAGCAGTGACCCCTGGTAATTGACTCCATACATCTTTAGCATCAAGAATTTGCATAATACACAGGAAGATGATTGATGGCTCCTGGAAACCAAGAGGCCATGTGCACCTCCATCCGTCTTGCGTCCCCCGGCCTGTCCCCCCCTGCCCCGCGCCGCCAACGTGGCAGTGACTCCGCGCCTCCTCGCGTCACCTTCCTCCCATCACAGGCCCTCCTCCGCAGCATCCCTGCCAAGAAGAAGATGGGTTGCCCCCAGATGAGGTGCAGCGACCCACCGTGGCAAATTTAGGTTGCAGATCCAGAGGGGGCTTGCAGTGATCCCGTTGCGCTGCACAGCCGGGCAGGACCCGGAACTGGCTGCTCCGTTCCGGTCTCCAGCCCCACCTTGGGCTCCTGCCTTGCTCTGGGGTGACCTGGCCCAGCCCCATGTCATGCCTTGAACACACATGCCCTGCCCTCCTTCCTCCTCCCCCTCCCCCCAGGCATCAGGTTCACAGTCCTGGCAGGGCTGAAACTGGACACCCGCGCCCGGTGCCCTCGCCCGGTGCCCTCTCTCTGCCTGCCCGATCGATGTAAGTCGTGCTCTTTGTTCATGTTTTACATCCATTTTTTAAATCAAAGATAAAATTCCGGGCTGCCTTAAGGGGTTTCTCACTGGCGGGTTTGTATCCTCCAAAGCCAGCAGGATGTGAATCCTTAATTCTTCACTGAAACATTTCCCTGCCCTTGGAGTGAGCAGCGTGTGGTTTCCAGGGCGTGACTTAGCAGGTCAGCTTGCCTCATCCCGGAGCTTTCGTCCCCGCATCCCCTCCCCAAATTCCACTGAAATTAAAAAGCCATCCAGACCTTTAAAGGCTTATTTATGAATGCTTAAAAGCCCAAGCAACTTATGGTTGGGACGTTTTCCTTCCCTGCAGATAGACATCTGCCGGAGGTGGTGTGGAGTCGGTTTGTTTTTTTGAAGATATCACACGGTGCAATATGGTGTTCTTTTCCTCTTTTGACACCATCGGTGTGTTATTTTTACAGTTATTGAGGAAAAGGAGAAAGGAAGAGAGTTATTAAGAATATTGATCAGCCAAATGGCCCACTAATTTGAACCCCCATCTGTATTTATTTGTTTGCATGAAAACCTCTCAAATCCGAACTCTTTTCGGCATCTTTTTGAGGCATGCAGCGTGTTCCCACTGATGGTAAGGCCTGGCCTTGTTGGGTTTGGCTGTCTGTAGGTGAAAGACCCAAGCCCTTGGCTGTGTACATGTGTGCACATGCATGCACATGGGTGCGTGCACACACACGGGTGCGCGCAGGGCTCCATCAAAGGAATGGCCCCTCGTCCCACTGCCGGGGCCTGGCACTCTTCATGTGAACACAGAGCATGGCCCAGGCTCAGGCGCCTGTGCTTCTTCCAGGCTCTCTCAGGTCCCAGTCCAGCCTGGCTGTACCGCACACATAAATTGTCCTGGCCGGAAGCAAACACCTTGGCCCAAGGCACCTGAGCATCCCTCCTTTTCCAAAGGGTCCCGCCAAGACGGGCTGCATCATGCAGTCGCTTCCGTCTTATTCCATGAATCTTGCAGGACGGCACAATGTCGTCCAAATGTCGTCTCCTCCTGTTTCCAACCCTGCCATGTTTCCCCATCATTTCCCCTATCTTTTATTCTTTCTACTAAAAAAAGGATGAGGAGGAGGAGGAAAAGACAGACATGGCTGTGCAAGATCTTTTGCCTGGAAGCCCAAAGTATTGTTCATCCGAACTACTCTCAGCCACAAAAGTTCACCGGAAACACTTCTCGGAAGAATGCAGGAGAGCTATTACTCTACCTATGGATGACCTGCGATCATGTTTACTTACTTCTTGTATCACAAACCTCCCTGGAGGCATCGTCCAGGGAAAGGGGGATATCGCCCACTCCACAAGCCGCGCTCCCCTGTGCGGGTGGCCTGCAGCCCTCCCTGGGGGCCGGGGGCAGATCTCACCCGTGCCTCCTCTTTCAAAGGAATTCTCCCTGGACACACGGCTCCATCACTCATTAGAGTAAAAGCCCCATAACACACGGTGTCGTCCTTTGATTTTCAAGTCACTGGTGGGAAAGAGCTGGCTTAGGAAAATGTTATGTATGAGATGCACAATGTAAAATGCCACAACCCCTCTCTCCCTCCCTGCCCCCCTCCCTCCCTGCCCCCCCCTTTGTGTGCGTGCGTTCTGTTTTGGTTTTGTTCCAGAAGGAGCTTAATTCCGTTGCTTCTGAACTGGCAGCTCGGCAGGAGGAAAGCGAGCATTCTCATAAACATTTAATTGAACTCAGCCGGGAATTTAAGAAAAATGTACCTGAGGTACAGTATATTTGCTATTACAGAATTAACTCGGTGGGTAGGTATGTCCCCCCTCCAACCCCATTCAGTGAATCGGGGGCTTGTGTGCATGGAAGGGCTTTTTGTAAAGTTTTGCACCAACTTGAGTGACTAACAAAGGGAGAATAAGATAATTAGCCACAAAGGCAAATTATAGCCCAAAGAGTTCAATTATGGCTTATGGAGACGGTCTTCGGTGGCACTGCCGTGGCAAGGGGCCCGAGAGGCCGGATCCTGACGCGCGCTGAGTGGCGCATGTGGCAGGCAGGCAGGCAGGCAGAGCCCCCCTCCCCGCATCCCTGTCGGAGTCGTGGGCGTGCGCCCCAGGAAGCCTCTACCATGAAAGTGGCTCTCTCGCTCTTGCTCTCCTCAGATGGTTTATAAAAAGCAGAAATCCTGGCGGCCACCTCTCTCAGCAGATGGGACGCCGCTTGGGTGTTTGCTGTTGTCATTGCCGTGCTGTCTCTCCGCAGAATGCATTTTATTTTAGTCCAGTTGAGGGCTGAAGGCCCCCCCGCCCCCCCACCACATGCCACTTCATGCCAGTCTGTGGTTATATTCCTTGCTTGCATTTATATGCGGAAGAGGAGATGGGGGGAAGGCAGGATGGCAGAGCTTTCTGTCCTCCCTCCCCCAAGCCGGTGCCCTTCCCATGTGCTGGATTGTGGCTCCCAGCGTGGCCGGCCGGGGCACACGGCGAGTTTGAGTCCAACCCACTTGAGGACAGAAGGTCAGGAAAGGCTCGGCATAACAGGGAGACAGGCAGTGGGGCCCTTCGTGGGATGCCCAAGCCCTGCCCCAGGACATCTCTTCCTCTGAGCTCAACGAGGCCACTCCTGCTGCTAAGGGGACCAGCACGGTCGCTGAGGGGCCCCGGTGCCCCCAAGCACCTCCACGGACTCCCCCGTGAACGCCGTCGGCAAAAGCGGGACCTGGCAGCTGGTGCCCCAAGGAACCCTTCAGTCCACGGAGTCCGTGTCCTTGGAGCCCTGCTGAAACGAGTGTGGGCCCCGCCTGGTATCAAAATTAGCCACGGGCCAAGGACAGGTGGCCACTTCCGCCTGTGAATTGGCGTCCCTCCTTCGGGTTTCTTGCATCTTAATTCTGGCCCAGGGCATGGGCCATGCGCGCGTCTCATTGCTACACCGGACCTACAGCCCGTGGCTTGAGACGGGGAAGATGGGCGAACAGGGCTGAATGTGGGTGAGCAGTGCAGCCCGCCTGGCAGCTCTCCGAAAGCGGTCAAGAGGCCGCTTCATCCCCAGAAGGGGGCCTGGCCAGAGAGACCCCGTTCCAGCAGCGACAGTCCTCGCCTCACACTGTGTTCCCGCCTGCTTTCCAGGCCCCGCTCTCCTCGGGGGGTGCCCAACATCCGGCCCGGTGCTGCGGGTACGGGCTTGCCTCTCCCCCACCGGCACGCCTAGCCCTGGCCGAGGGATCCCCGGGGACCTGAGAGCCGCATCGCATCCGTGTTCCGAGCACCACCCTGCGGTCTTGCACAGCGCCATAAGCAAGTCCTGCGATATTAGGGCCGCAAACCTTTCATGGCTTTATCGATTCAATGAATCTACTAAAATCTTTAGATGGATTTAAAAGGCACCCTTAATAGGATAATAGAGCTTTTTAAAAAGTGCCATGATAAACCGTGGGTGGCTGGGGCCATCTTTGTCAAGAGACGTGCTTCTGCTTTTTACAACCTCAGTTACCCTTTCTCAACCTCTGGTGTCTTCCAGACGTCTGAGTCCACAACTCCCTGGCTGGGGATGATGGGAATTGCTGCCCAGTCCAGCAGGGCACCGGGTTGGGGCAGCTGATCTAAACTTATAAAAAATGTTCTTTCCCCTCACTCAGAATTATTATCCCAGTCATCAGTATGCAAATGTAATCAGTTAATTAGTCGAATAAGCCTTGTACAATTAATCCGGGCTTCTTTTCAGTAGGTGATAGCCCAATTTAAAATGAGTTAGAGTCCAGACCTCAAGGGCTGCATTAGCCAGCATCCTGTTGCATCTGTCCAGGGAAGCCGAGCCTGAGCCTTGGACAGGATGGCAGCCTTCGGGGTTTCTCCAGAAAGCCACACCTGCTCCCCTATCCTGACCCCTTTTACCCCGCCACGGATGGACGTTTTTCTGGCTCTTGTGTCGTTTTGCCCCCACCCCACTAAAAGGTGGAAAGAGCTTGCCTGGCGGGGTCAGGGGTCTGGGCCAAGCTACGCCAGTCTGGCTTTTTGGCCAACCCACTTTGCCTTGGGCCCTGCCGCCCAGCAGGGTGCCGGATTCGACCCGCAGGCTCTGTTGTGAGCCAGCCGGGAAGCAGTGCAGGGATGGAATAACCAAGTAAGCGATTTTGCGCTCGCGCCTTAGTCAATTCAAGACTCGCACTATTTCTTTTCTTTCAGGAGGTCTGCGATATGGTGGCTCCTGTCTTAAAAAGTTTCCAAGCGGAGGTAAGACACTATCTTTGCCTAAGGTGCTCTTGTTGACCCCTGTAAAAGCGGCAGGAAACACCTGAGCGGACCCAAGATGGAAACTGGGTGCCGAATTAGGAAGGCACAGCGAGAGCAGGTTCAGGGCCCAGTGCTGGCTCCGGGTGGGAGGCCTCAGCCCAGGCTGTAAAACACCTTCCCCATCCAGGTGTCTTCCAGGTGTGTTGCGCTGCCTCTGCAGGCATGCCCAGCCGCTGAGCTCCTGCAGCGTCCTTCATCCCAGAGCCTCCTTTAGCTCTGGCGCTTTAATCGCCGTCAGTAGCTCCACCCTCTGCCTCTGGTATCTATCCTGTCCCAGTTGTGTCAGAGGGTGAAGGCAGACAGAATGATCTACGGTGGCTGGTGGAAATATTTGCAGAACACGCAGGGAAAACAACATGTCTCTCAATAATTCCTTCCACGTTCCATGCGGGGAGCTGCGCTATGTGATGCGGAGCCTGCCGGAAAATAGTCGCAACCCTGATTCAGCACCACAGACATGGCGGACTGGGCAGGCACCCCGAGGGCCACGCAGTCAAGAGACTTCTGTGTAGACGGCCGTGTCTCCGTTTGCGTGCTCTCCCTCTCCCACCCTCCCTCTCTCGCATAACATTCAAGTTTTTTCCATCTCCTTTATGCACATCCTAGTGACCTCTCCTTTAAAAAAAAGAACGATGTTCTCACCCATCTCTTTTTCGGCTTAATTTAAGCCAGCCCTTAAAATCTGGCGCAGGAAAAGGTGGCTCGTGAACAGGCAGGTGCTCAGGTGTGCGCCTCACTGCAGACGCTAGCAGCTGGGATCCAACAGGGCCCCGTGGTTGCCCTCCTGCTGTTCCTCTCCGAGCCTCCATGGGAAAGGGGAGGCCACACACCCGGCGTGTTTAATCGCCGAGTGCCAAGTTAAAGTCGAGGTGCTTCCGCCTCCCGTTTTGGCAGCCCCAGACCATCTTGTGAGCACTTTGCCAGCGAGCCCAGCGCTGAACTTGATGTGTCCGGGAAAAGCGGCTTGAGCGCCTTCCCAGGGAAAGAGAGGCAATTCCGCACTCCGGGGGAGAGCCCTGGGGACGCCTCCTTGTGTGCCCCTTCCGCCAGAGCCTGTTCAGTGGATGGGAGGGGGTGGCGAGAGATGGCGGCAGGTCAGCGTGCAGGTGAGGGTGGGCAGGTGAGCCGGGAGCAGGCCGGCCAACTGACCAACCAGCCCCTAAGCAGGGACGGTCTGAGAATGGCCCTGCAGAGTGACAAGCCGGGCTTGAGTCGGGCCCTGAACGTTGTCGGTGTGCCATGTCATCTGACGCCCCGTGGAGCCATCTGCTGCCAGGGGGCCGCCGGACCTGGCTCTGGAGCACCACGGAGGTGGGCCCATGGCTCCCTCCACAGCAAGGCCCTGCAGCAGCACCGGCTTGGCTGCCCAGCTGGGTCCCGCGGCCAATCCCCTCTCCAGGCCCTAGTCCAAGACCCCACAAAAGGCAGTGACACAGGCGCGCCTGACGCAGGCGCTCCGGGGCCCGAGGCGGCGCTCTCCCTCTGAGAGGGGGCCCGCGTGCAGCAGGCACCTGCACCTGGTGATCTGCCTTCTCCATGAAGGTGCGCGTGCAAGAGGTGCGGGTGCCCGGCAGCTTGCACGCAAATCTGTCGCCTGGGGTTTTTTGTTGCTTGCACATCCCAGTGACTCCAGACTCTGGTGCCTCCTGCTACTGAGCTGCACAGCAGGAGCGGTGCCTTGTGTTGGTGCCACTCCTTCATTTACTCGCTCGTGTGTGTGTGGGAAATCGGATCTAGTTTGGCTTTAGGTGCCGCCGTGGCTCTGAGAGATTTAAATTCCGCCAAGACGGGGTGATGGGGAAGCAGAGTGAGAGAGAACGAAAGCAGGCACTGGAGAAATCTCACACTTGGAATGCTCCTAAAAGGCCATCCCTCTTCTGGGGACGGGGAGGCGGGAGAGGAGAAGGTGTTCCGCCTTTTGCACTGTTTTTTCCTACCATACTTAGCTCGAAACCCCCAGAGAGATGCCGGCACTCGGCAACAACACATTAGAAGCCTGTCATCTTGCGAGCTTTGTGTTACTTTTAAATCTGTCTCTTTGGAACGACATAATGGCATAAAGAAAAATATTAAAGTAAACAATAACTGGATTTACACAAATGTGGGCTGATTTCCATATTTTTCATCACTTCATTTTATTACCCAGTTTTTACTGATATGCTTATTTATTTATAGGGCAATCTGGTATTGATTCATTCCGAAATGCTTGGCATAAACACATAAGAGAGTGATAACAATAGGAATATATTTCTAGTAGTTTTAAATACTGCCTGTTTTCCCGATAGACTTCATTAGATCTTCGGGAGAGGATGAGGGATGTGGCAGGTAGGGGTGGTGGGTGGCTCCTCATGGAAAGCATTCCTGCCCAAGGAGGAGAGGCGGCTGCGCCATGTCACCCTGGCCCATTAGCAGTCCCGGGCCAACGTCTTGGAGGGGCCGGCTACCCTCCCTCAGCCCTGAGAAGGGCTGAGAATCCTCCAGCCTCCAGGTCCCAACTTGGGAAGTAAGAAGTGTGACCTGTCCGCCTGGACTCTGCAGAACGGGGCCCCGTCTTCACTGGTGGTGCAGAGAAGCTCTGCTTCTCCAGAGGCACGGAGAAGTCAGGGTCCAGATGTGCGTGAACGTGCGAGAGAGGCCAGCCCTGCCTGGCCTGGGGCAGCTAATGGATTCCTACCTCGGTGGCCCTGCTCATTTCATTGTGCCACGAATCCAAGCTGGCCTGCGGGGCTCCTCCTCGCCAGTCTACCCTCTCCACAGGCCTTGGAGGCACGTTTAGCTCAGAGTCAGGGGCTGGTCCAAAGTCACCACTGGGCCAAGCAGGGATGGGAGCCCGGCTCTCCCGAGTGCCAAGCCGGCACTTCAGACGGGTGCGCCATGCTGGTCGGATTGCCCTGGCCTGCCCCAGCATGGCGGCCCTGGAGGGTTAACCATGGAGGAGAAGGAAGGGCCTGCTGCTGCCCTGCCCCTCTGGAAGGGCGGAGGTTATGCCTCAAGGGCCAGATCCAGACGGAAGGGGGATCCGGGATCAGCTGCACGAACCGATCAACACCCACATGCAGAGTCCGTCCGTCCGTCCGTCCACTGGCCCACTCGCTCTCAGGCTCCCCTTGCACCCCAGAGAGGCCCCAACACCACCTTGCTTGGCCCTTCTTATGGGGCTCAGGGCCTCAGGCAGCCCCACACGTGCCCTGGGGAAAGAGCAAATTGTCCCTCCGAGCCACTTCCCTTTCTGTGACCTGATTCAATAAATAAAAACCCAGCTCCGATTCTCCGTCGTGAGGGAGACAAAAGGCTGCCCGCGATGGAAGTGGAGTGGCGACAGCATGAAATGGCCAAAGTTTTTGAATCTCCTCGCAGACGGAGAAAAGAGCAAAGCCAGAACCCTGCTAATTACAAAAGTTGCTTTATGAAAGATAATTCAAAGCAATAATTTAGCAAACATAATCAAGTAGCACAGATGGGGATTCTGATGAATAGTTTGCAACATGCAATTAGCAGCTCTTGCAGTTACATATCATTAACCCTCGGAGCACAAAAATTATTTTCTCATTATTAGATGAAAAGGTAAAATTAAGCTGACTAGACAGTTAAGGAACAAACTACAATTAATTACCTTCATTTATTACAGTCATTATTTGAAACTTTATTTTTCCCCTCCTCCTCCTCCTTTTTCTTCTTTTGGATGGATGAAAACATCTAAATTAAAAGTTTTAGTACATTAAAATTAAGGTGAAACATTCTCTGTGCCCAAACATCTAAACTGGTGCCCCCCCCCAACTAACCCTGTGGTCTGCTCTCCCCCCATGAGAACAGAAAGTGCCACCAGGGCAACTAAGAGGGAATATTCAAGGGTGAAATAAAGGCTGTGAAACGTTAATCTCAGACATCTTACAAGCAGGAACATTTAATTAAAAGCACAGGAGCCCTGGAAGGGCTTACAAATGTTTTGATAGGACTCACTGGCCACAGTTACGGTTTATGACTCCCAAATCAACACAAATTGGGCTTAAGGGGGAAAAGATCTCGTAGTAGGTGCCATCAAGTCAAGCCTGACTTAGGAGGATGTCATGAATGAAGCCCAAGGCTGTGGCTTCCTGGATGGATCCAGTCCACCTCATGGTCTTCCTCCTCCTCCTCCTCTTCTCCCTTTTTACTTTCCCCAGCAATCCAGTGAATTTTGTTTTATCCAGTGAATTTTGTTTTGTTTTATCCAGTGAACTTTGTCTTCTCGCGATGTGCCCGAATTGCACAAGGGGTCCGGCAGGGATCCTCCTGGCCCTACAAAGCCTTGGATGCTGGCCTGGCTCTGTCTCACTGAGCTCCGGGTCATATCCCCATCCGTCCCACTGGTCCAAGCGGTGAGGAGAGACTTCAGGCAGGCTGGTGCCCTGGAGCTTGCTTCCACCAAAGGGCACCCTGAGAACAATTTCAATCTGACGGGCCTGGGCCAATTCTGGGGGACCGGATGGGACTGCAACCCCTCTGCACTTAAACAATCACACACAGACATCCCAAATGTACGAACTCTGCAAACTCCTCTTCTTTTTGCATCAATTATTTTGCCAATTTGCCACTTTCTGATTTTGCTGGTCATGGGACGACGGGGAGAAGAGCTATGAAGATGCCAGATCCGGATCCTTCTACCACGGGAGTCCCGGTTCATCCACAGAGTGTGGCTTTGGAGGCCCTTCTGCGCCATGAGGACCTCAGGATTGGGCCTGGCTTCTGCTCCTTTAAGGAAAGCCAGGCTTCTCCTGGGAAAGGGCAGCAGGTGCGCAGTTCTGGGTTCTATGTTGGAATGCCCAGGTCAGACTTCCCCAACCTCCCGGAGTGTTGGACTGACATCCTTGACCATGCTTGTTGGGAATGATGGGAGTTGTGCCTCAACACATCTGGAGGAATCCGCTTGGGAAAGGCTGGGCTTGGAAGAGCTCTGGACAGCGACCTGTTGGACTCTGAAGTAAAAACAAACAAATTAATATGTTTTACAGTCCAAAATATAACTAAGAAATTAAATAGAAAATATAACATTAAACATGCAATTAAAGTAAATCTTAATAATACTGTGCACTCCAGCACCAGAACCATAAGATATGTGTTAAAGAAAAAAAAATCATTCAAAAATTATTTCAGGACATTTCCCCCTTCCAAAATTGCAATGATTCTTTTGACAGTTCAAATCCTTTCCCGTTTTCCAACACATATTCAAGAAAAGCACCCCAAATCTCGTTAAACTTAATTTTCTTTATATCCCCCTTTCTCACTTTAATGGCACAATTTATCATTAACAGCTATATTCCAAACTTCTCTATACCAATCACACAATTGATAATCATATTTTACTTTCCAATTCTTAGCTATGATTAATCTTGCAGGAGTTATTAACTTTGTTATTAATTCTTTATTATTCCAACTCTATTGTTTCTTATCAAATATTGAGAGTAATGCGATCTCAGGGCGTATTTCAATATTTAAACTTAATATTTTACTACTCTCTTTAGAAACCCCTTCCCAAAACTCCATTATATGTTCACATCCCCACCATGTTTGCGAAACAGCACCGGTTAAGGCTGCGCCGTACGTGGTTGTCAGAGGCGAGACACGAGATGGGGGGCAGAGCTGAGGAGTGGGACAGATAGCCCCCCCCCCCCACCGCCAGCAGCCTTGGCCAGGAAGGCCGTGCTTGGCTGGGCAACTTCCCAGCCTAGGCGAGAGACCAGTGGCCAGCAGGGCTCAGACAGATCCCACCTTCTGGCCGAGGGGTGACCCAGCCAGCACAGTTGGTGCCTTGCCCCAGGGCCGCTGTGTGGAGAGCTGGGACTCCTGGGCTTAGCCCCAGAAGCTTCTGAGAGCAGCCCTGCCCCTGCAGCCCTCTTCAGCGGTGCTCCCCATGGGCACTCCTGGATGCTTGTCCGTCTCTTTCACAGAATTTCACCGGCTATTGCTGATGCCCGGGAATTTCGAGGCTGGTTCATTTTCTCTGCCCAGATTAAATGGCCTAAGATTGCTTCTTCCCGACGTCTTTGCTGCATTGATTTCAGCCTCCGAGCCTGCAGTGTCAGTTGCGTTCCACCTACCTAGCGATGCTTCCGAATCGGGCTTTATTGTGCAACACCCCGCCTCGTGCATTAATTTTTTTAAGGGAGCCCAGGTGATGGCGGCTTCCCTTCCGATGATCCTGGGTTTCTCTACACTTCTTACCACACACAAAAGACTCCACCGTGGTAGAAATGGAGGTGGTGCCACATCTGGAAGTTGCCTCAACAGACATTGACAACATGCCAGGAGTACTTAAGTTCTGCAAAATCCTGGAGGGAAGGCCTTTTTTGAGCAAGGGGGTTCTGTGACAACATGCAATTACCCCTTTTGTTCTCCAGGCTGCTGGTCATTCCCCCCCCCCCCCCCTCAATGTGAAGTTCTGTCATTAGTCCCACAGTCTTGGCGCTGCGTGTACAACCATCACCGGCTCTCCGAACATGAATGGGATCCCAGCAAGCAGAGAAACCACATTGTGCCACGTTCTTTGCCATGACAGGCAAAGCGCCTCTTCAGAAAGTTCTAATGAGATTAACATCCCTTGGCTTCTAATATCAGGATCTTTGCCAGAGCGTCATTGTGCCTGTCAGGAAATATTATAACAAAATTAAGGGCCAGCAGCAATTTTCTTTCATTCAGCATCATCATCTTGGCAAAGTAAATTATTTAAAGCTTTCTTGTCCTCTATTCTATTATTTTCTTTTCTCCTTAGCTAAGTGAGTCTTTGCAGCAGATCTTCAGTATATTTCGCACTTGAAATAGCATCATCGAAAAGGATCATACCTATTCATTAATTCACCTCCTTTCTAAACCATGAATTCGCGAAACACACATGGCCCCCTTATGAATGAGATACATTAGGTTCTTGCGGTTGCTCTTTTTGGTATGAATCAGATGCGGCTCTGTTTTGGTTTGTTTTGGTGCTTGTGGTTCTGCTGGAGGTCTTCTTGGTCTTCAGAGGGACTGCCCAGACCTGTCCCCATCCAGTTCTGGATAGGTGAACATCTGGCCTTCCAGCTGTTGGATTGCAAGCCCTGCCTTGGGATTCCTGCATCTATCCTCGTTGGCTGGCAATGCCTCTTTTTCTATCATGGTGGGTTCTGGTGATAACAAATCACCTACGCTGCAGTTCCGGGAATAAAGGCGATCTGTGGCAGGGCTGGGCAGAAAGCAGATTGGGATCTGTGGGTCCTGGGCCTCCATGTGTCCCCGTACTTTAATAAAAACGACTCAAGAAGCCACACTGTGGCTGTCTTCATGCTCAGTGCTTGACACTCAGCCTCAGAGTTCTTTAGCCGTAAAATAGAAGAGCGAATCGGTTGTTTTTGGCTGGGCCTTTGTTCCTCTCTAGCGGTGCTTTTGAGAGCCATGCTTTTGCATCCTTGAGGTGTGGTAGCTCGCATGTAGATTTGTCTATATTCTATACATGGCTTTGATGTGCACTCGGTAATTAATTCTGCCATTCTGCAGCTGGCTCTGGTGGGGGACCTTATTGTCTAGAATAATGCAAAATAGATCCCATACGCCAGCAGTCTGCAAGCCCCATTTCAGGCATTTTATAAGGCAAACAAGTGGGCACCCCAAAGGAATGGGGGCATGGCAGAGGGAAGGAAGAGGCCCCTTCCAGTAGTGCTCCTTCCGTTCTCACGGGCATGGTCCCTGGGGCATGTGTTCCTCACACCCCCGTTGTCTGCCCTTTCAGACCCTACCCACTTTATACACTGGTATTTGTAGGATCTGAGTTTGGAGGAAGAGTACAGACAAAGGAGACCTGGAACAAAATGTTGCCTTGTGCAGTGTTTGTATTCAGGGTTCCAGCCAGCCATGCCCTCTTCCGAGATACTCCATTCCATTCCTGCCCTGCCCTGGCCTCTCGAGAGAGGTCGGCTCGGTCAGAAGCCCATTTTCCCCATCCCTCGCACTCCCTAGCCCAGGAAAGGTGGGTAGGGAGCGAAACAAGGAAAAATGTTCTTAAGCAGGGCTTCTGGGAGAGAATTTGGCTCTTTGCTGGCCAGATGGGCAGATCTGACCGGCCAAATGCAGCCCGAACGATGAAGGTTCCCCACCTGGGATTTACGGGGAGATGTGCCAGGGGATTGAAACCAGATTCTTGCTCATGCCGGATGTGTGCTCTGCCACTGACCTATGGCCCTCATCCCCCAACGAGGCTGTCACGATGGAGAGGGTACACAAGGAGAAGTGGAAGGCCACGAACTGCCCCTCTCTATCCGCATCTTCACTAGCATTCTGGGATCCCCAGAGGAAGCAGGAGCTTCACTGGTATTTAGGATTCCCCCACTAAATATCTCTTGTTGAGTGGCAATTTACATTAAAATATAATCACCACCAGTTTGGGGTGTTGGAAGCAAGCTTGTTGCAGCCCAAATCTTCCTTCAGCTGCAATTAGACCAGGCAGCAGTTGTGCTTTTTATCTGTTTGTGTTTAACTATGCCTTGATCTGGGGCAGAATATCAACAGGGAGATAAAGGGAGTGGAGAGGAGAGCGAAGAGTGGGCATCTAACCCTTTTTTTAACCCGTCAATTACAATAATATTTTTGCTTCCAAATGTTGCTTTTTAAAAAAAAAAAAAAGTTGGCTTGATAAGGTATAATCATCGCACAGAGGCCAGCCTGACAGTAGTAATTAATTAGGCCATTATGCATTCTACGGTGATAATTGCTTTGCTGGAAAGTCACCAGCCATGGAAAGGACCTGGAGCAGAAATGTAATTCATCAATCTTGCGTCGTACGAAGCGCAGTTATGTTTTCTCTCACCTTGAGTTGGTGCACATGGTGGAAAGAAACAAGGGGGAAAAGTTAATGATACATCGATGTATAAAAGTGAGAGGGGGCTGCAGTCTTGCTTGGCACGTGAGGCGGGAGGGGGCTGAGCAAGGACGGAATATGCGGAGACTGTGATCAGAATCGGACCATATAATGGTTGTGGGAGACGACTCCGTCCTGTTCCTTGCTTATTGCTCCCAGGCAAGGTGCCAATCCGTGGCCAAGCCCGGGAAGCTGCTGCAGGCGTCTCTTGTTCTGTGGAGGCTAGAAATTTGCCGGAAAAGCTGATGGGGCCTGCTGGCAGTCAGATCAAGGCAGGCAAAATAGGCCCTTGGTTAGTTCCAAGACAGTCCTGCCAGCAGGAAATCTCTCCAGGGCAACAGGAGAATGTTGTCTCAGCAGAGAGCAAAAGCCAACAATCTCCTTACATGGCTTGACTCTAGAACTGTCTAACCGGCAGGACTATTCAATGGTCTTTGCACTATTTGTAGTCCGGGACTTCTGCAAAGCTGGGGAGATGGAGACTCCACCAATAGGTGGCCAGGGTGCAAAGCAGGGAGGCAAGGTGCTCAGGCTGAGCAGCAGCTGTACAGAGGCAGCCCTTCCCCTCGCGGCTCTTGAAGCCACGTGGTTTCCCTGGGCTGATGCACCTTCTTCCGGAGCTCCTGGTTTGAGCCCCCAAGCTCTCGCCTGGTCCCCAAGGCTCAATTGGTGCTCAGCCTGGGAGCAGCGCATGGCAGATCACATGACGTGGTCCGAGAAAGGCAGTTCCGAGGGTGTGTGGACAAGCAATCATTTCCGCAGAGCTACTGAAGGGGCAACTGGACCCTGGATTCCACCCTTCCTGGAAGCAGCCCCTGTCACTGGGTCACTATATCCGCATAAGAGTGAGGCAAGGAGAGAGTAAGGGAAGAAGGAATATTAGCAGGGAGGCAGAAGCAGTCTGTGCTACCTCGTTGCAGCCGATTAATGCCCCCTATTCCATATTAGTCAATGAAATGATCTGGGCCAGAAGCCACTTTGCTCTCCACTGTATCACTCCTAAAAACTCAGGGTGATTCATCCCAAGCGGTCCAGATGGGGCGGAGGGGAACGCACTGGCTTTAAGTGGCCTGTATTTGGCTGCCGTGACTTGCAGTACTGGCTCTCCCAAAGCCGTTGCAAAGCAATAGCTGGAGGACGCCCTTCTGCCCCAGAACTCCTCGCCTGGCTCGGCCGTCTTGCGTGCAGTTGACTCCATGCTCACAAATAGCCAGAAGGGGCTCGGTGGGGCAGGGGAAGCCTTAACCATGTAAAAAGCAAGCATTTGGTTGATTAATCACTGAATGCCAGTTGCACCGTGACATTTAACTTCTCCCATCTTTTTTTTCCTTCCTTCTTTCGGTATGAGAACGCAGTAGAAAGAACTCTGGTATAATGACTGAAGTGGGAAAGAGTGGCTGAGAGGCAAGAAAACATATGATCTTATTAGAGCTGTCTGAACGCCCAAGCATGTTTCCCTGTGAAGGAAGCTCTCCTTGGACTGAAGCACAGAGCACTGAATATTCATAGAAGCAGTGGATGTGCCCATGTGAGCCATTTAGTAATGGCTCAGCCTGAGGGCGAAGTTCACTATGGACACATCTGTCCAGTTTGCTTCACCCCACATTCAGGTTTTTGATATCTTAAGTTCTTTCTGTACAATCCATGAAGAAATCTATACCTTCTCCTCATCTGCACCAGCCAGACTCGCTAGGTCCGGCTGTTCCCAGCACAGAGGGGACCCTGGGTGAACCTGCCACGTAGCTCTTAAGGACGAGAAATCCTGCCCGTCAGAAGAAGAGAGATGGCAGCCAAATCCATCATCTCAAACATGGTTGAATACTCTGGAATTCAAACCCAGCCTTTCCAGAGCGAAGCACTCAACGCCTTGGCCCTAAATGAATGAACCTGACAGTTTAGCTTTCTCCCACATACACAGCTTTTGAATTGCCAGTCCTTTCCATCTCATTTATAAAGGAATTTTCAGTTCGATCGGTCCTTGCTAAAGATAATAACCCCAATGAAATTCTCACCCAAGCCTTGCATTTATAAGCCTGCCTCTTAGGGTCCCCAGTTCTGGTCTTCAGCTCCTTTATGGGGGGTTTGCTTTAAGTACTCCCTCCTATTCCTGTGCCAAAAGTACCGGAATCACCTTTGCCAGTGAACTAGGAAAACTAGGAATGGCTGCTGCAGAGGAGAGCTTACCCAGGGAGGCCTGGTGGCTGAACCAGGGTTCTGCCTTAAATGAATGACCCAGAGGGCTTCCTTGGTTTGTAGGCACTGATGAAGAAACTCTTTGCAAAAAATTTATGTCCCATTATGGAAGCATAAGCAGGGGAGAAAAAGCAGGCCTGCATAGAAGGATGCTGAGGGAAAAAAGACCACGGCTTATGCAACGCTTAACAATGGGATGGGGTGGGGGTGGGAAAGAGAAGTGATCTTTGTGCTCCGATGCCTGGGAGCAGGGAAGGAGAGAGGGCGGTTTTTGCTCAGGTGGCTGGCGAATTACAAATGACTGGTACAGCTTCTCTTCTGAATGACAAGCAATTTAAATTCAGTCTTGTGTGGAAGGTTTGCAAGGCTTTATGAGCAGTACCAAAGGGGGGGGGCAGGAAAATAAAATCCACCTCCTTCCCCCTTCCCTGTTCAAACCCTTTAGATTCAATAGATTTGGCTGAGCTGCTTCAGCCCCAGAAACTACCTTGCTTGATAATTATCAAATCAGCCAGTTTGGAATGGTGGCGACTGTTCCTTAATAGCATTGCTGCTGGTTCCCAGTGGTGGCAGAATCACTGCATACGTTAGCTGTCTGTTTGCAATTGAGAATAGAGCAGGGTAGCTAGGAATGGCCTTTCTCCCAAAGTCACTCCCATCTTGTCAGAATTGTTCAAAGCTTCGGATGCCCCAGAACTGCCCCTGCCCCTTGTGACAAGCTCAGCTGGGCCTTGGTCCCCCTCCGTGTCGGACTAAGCCAGCTCTTCCCCATCCTCGTGCCGGACAGGAATTCGGCCATCCCCTGGCCAGGGTGGCTGGAAGGCTAGCCACACAGGACGGCCACTGGAGGCCGGCACCTGGGGCAGGCAGGGCGGCCACCTTCGGAGGGCCCACACCCCTGCGGGGGCCACGGGCAAGTTCCCCTGGAGCTGCCCCATCCTTAGCCACTCTGGCCGCCTCCTTTGCTGGCCCCCTGTTCTGGTCCAGAGATCTGTGGCGGCAGCAGGAGAGAAAAGGCAAGGAATGGCCACTGTCCACCTGTTCCCAGGTTGGTTGCCTTGCAAGCCAACCAGTGGCAGCAGAGACAAGCAAGCAGGGGAGGAGCAGAGCAGCGAGTGTCGAGGCCAGTGGAAGCAGCAGCCCTGCTCGGGGAGTCTTGCCCAGGCGCACTCAGAGCCTACTCACCACTCTGAAAGTCTGGCGGGGCCTTTCTAAAAACAGCTAAAATCTTCAGCTGCACCCAAAACTGACACATCCATTGTGCCTCTGCCATGAAGCCTTCGTTAGTCTTGGAGGTGCACAAGGTGCGTTGTTTTCACCTCTCCGAGCAGCACAGGTCTCCCTCTGGAAATTCTTCTTTACTTTTTTGGCATGGCCCCGGGATCACTTGGGCGTGTGGCTGGTGGAGCCAGCCAGGGTGGGGCTGGGGGGGTGGGGATCGAAGCAGGACTGGACCCTGGCCAGCTCGGTGAGTGCTTCCTGCCTGCACATCTTGCACCACAGTCCTATTTCAGAGCGTTATTCTGTTGCAGCGGGCGAGGAGGCTGAGGTTTTAGAGCATTCCCAAGACCTGGCAGCATGCAAACATAACACGACTCCAGTGTGGTGGATTTCTGCCACGGTCTGCCTCTGGCTTGTCCGAGCGCATTTCAATGAGCTGACCCTGGCAGTGATGCAGTTGTGTTCTTTTAACTGTTGGCGGCTGACGTGATGGCTCTCTTCTGATCTACTGCGGCAAATGCTGGGGTCGGAGGAGCAGCGAAGGGAAGTGATGCTGTTCGGAGGGTTCCCAAAGTATTGGAAAACAGACCCCACTGGGTTCAGACGCGGGTGCACAAACGGGCCGTGCGACCCACTCGGCTTGGCTGTCGGCAACACGCCTGCTGCTCTTGCCAGCCTCGGTGCGGTTGTGCAAGACGTGCAGCTGCCCCCGCTGCGCGCCCTGCCCCCCGCCCGGCCGACTTCCTCTGCTTCACTCTCCCCAGAGCGTCATTTCAGTATTCATAACTGTGATAAATCAGACAGCTTTCGAGGTGCGTACACACCCAAGTTCTTTTGTAGAAGGGGACATTTGTCTTCCTCCTGTGTCTTGCTGTGCCGCCTGGTTTCATGCGGCGCTTTCCCCCCGTCTTCCTGCCCCTGCGAAAACCGACCGGTGACAGGTGACATTTCTCTGACTTGGGCAAGGGCTGGGTGGCAAATCCATCAGGACCAACTCACAACATTCCTGGCCAAAGTTCCAAAGAAAGCTTTAATTACAGCTGGAGTCCGATGGAGCTGGGAAATATCCGTGGGTTTTTGCATAGGGACACTGCGAGGTTAAGTGTAGTACATAATTCTTAAACGAGCAGGAGCAACGCAAGCGCACTGGTGTAGCCTTGCCCTTAGCAGGGGGGCAAAAACTGACTTCAGACGTTAAGAAAGAGCCTGCAGGTGCTTTTTAAGAGCTGACGTGGAGAAAGGGAGAACGGAACAGACCGATGAGAAATATTGTCCGTCCCGTGTTCTCATCTGCCTTATCCCGTGCCCTTCTCCATTTCAGGCAGTTTCTAGAAGCCCTGGAATCTCTCCACTCGCTTTCTAAGAACTGTCCTGCCAAGTCAGACGGAAGGCTACTGCCGGGAAGCCTTGATGGCAGCTGCGACGAGGATACCCGGGTTCAGTCAGGAAAGACCCCTTTCGCCTTGGACTTCAGCAGTTTTATTGAAAGATCACCCAGGACCCCTGCAGTGACTTATGACAGCAGGCTACTGGGAAGCAGTTCTCACCGCCAACTACAAGCTTTTAGAACATACACAGAGTGTTTGATAGATTCTGAGTCACGTGGGCCCAGCAGCTGGGCAGTGGATGACGAAATAAGGGGAGCACAGTCAGAAGAAGGTGAGGGGTCTGCAGAGGGGGCTCAGTGCAATGGCATTTGACTGCAGGAGAGTAACATAAGGATCACTGAGGCATGGGGGTCGCTGTGGGTCTTGGCATGCAAATGAGGGTGATCTTGTGTGTGTGTGTGCGTGCGCCCTCGTTCTGTCGGGGTCTTCCTGAAGACATTAAGCCTGTCGTCAGAAGACAACTGTATTCTCTAAAGTAGCAGAGAAAGAAAAATGTGTTTTCCATACCTAACACTCTTGGTGACGGTAGCAGCTTTTCTCGTGAATTGAGAAGAAACAGGCATCCATCTCTTAGGACCCCCCCCCCCCACACACACACACCTTTGAAACAAAGGGGTAGAATTTGATTTTTTATTTAAACCTCAGCATTAAATTATAATTTTTATTTACTCGGAGTGCATCAAAGATTTATGACGGCACTACATTACAGGAGCATTACAAATTTTGCCGAAGGCAGCGGGCACAGTTTTGAATGCTGCACTGGGCAGAGACGGGCAAATGGGCTGAAGGTTGCACCTTCGTTCAATTTGCATCAAGTTCAGGAGCCGTTAGGCACGGAAAGGGATGCTTCGGATACTGAACTGTACTGAAGTCTGGCTGTGCAGCGTTTCTCTCTTGAAACTTCTTGCTAGATCTTGAACTAGCCGGATTGTTGTCGCAGAGGAATATAAGCCAAAGTATGTATAATGTTAGCTGAACAGGCATCATTTCGGGGCTCACAAACAGAGGGCTTCCTCCACACAGACCGTAACCAGAGGATGGAATTTGCTGACCCAGGTGGCCTCACTTGTGCATAAGAAGACTCCGTGGCGTCAGAGAGGTGCCTCCGTGATGGTTAGTCGTGATGGATAAAAGGCACCCAGCTTGCAGGAGGGGATTGCAGGGTGGGCCAAGCACAGCGCGGCTCTCTTCATGGCGGCAGGGGACGGTGAGTCCCTCTTGACGCTGGAACCCAGCGGGGGGGGGGGCGCACACATCTGCCTGCCTGGAGATTCAGCAGGGGAAGCCAGAGGCATTTCTCTGCTCAGCTGCTGCAGGATTCTTGACCGCAAGAGGTGGCGGTGACCGTCTTGATCGGTTTTAACGGGGGGTGGGTGAGGCCATGGGGGACACCTCCATCGTGCCTAAGGTCAGGATGGCTGCACAGGCCTCCAGGGTTATGAAAGTCCAGGGAGCCAGACCCCGGTCCGTCCAGGCCAGGTCTGTTGGCACTGATCAATGGGCTTTTGTCTAGGCTGGCCTGGATACGACGAGGATTGACTCTGTATGTGGAGCTGGTGGTGGAAGAATGTTTTGCAGGCTTTGGTTCGCCTGCCACAGATTACCTTTGGCCAACCCCAACCCAGCCCCAACCCCGGCCCTATCCAGAGTTGGAACCAAATAGCAGACAGAGCTGTGCGTCGCCCGGCCATAGTCTCCCCGCTCTATGGCAAAGCAAACTGCGATTATATGGATCTTTTTTTTGATGTTGCACCATTGACCACGCTGGGCGATCCACAGAACGGTGGCCCCGTTAGAGCCCTGGAGGGATTCCAGTGCTGCTGGCGTGGCGTGGCGTGGCATTGAGTGTGTGTGGTCTTGTGGCCACCCCGCAAACACACACGCACACACTTGCCCCCAGCTATTAGGGAAGGGTTGATGGGACGGGGGGGACAGTCTGCATGTCTGACATTAATTATTATTAATTAATTATTTCTCGGGTCTACCTGCCAGTTTGAATGGCAGCTGGGGGACAGAGCTGAAGTGCAGCTCACATTTGGAGTGTGAGTTTGCTGAAGCCCCTGGCTGCAGAGAGAAGGGTGGGACTCGCGGAGACAGAGGGTGGCCTGTGCCCAGCACAGCCCAGCCCTGACGTGCTGGCAGAGGCTGCTTGGGACCTCACAAACGGGCTGCCCCACAAGACTTTCTCGGCCAAAGCCTTCCTCACAGAGCACATGGCTCATGCTTTTCACAGGTCCGGGCCACACGGCGGGTGGTTTTATTGACTCGTTGCCTCCTCACCGACTCCCAGAAACGGCCCTGGCATTGTGTATAAAGGGAACGTTCAGTTGGGCTTCTTTTAAAAAGTGCGGGGGGGGGGGGCATTCTGCTTTCCTCATTTTTCTTGCTGTTTTGTTTTCAAGTTGATCTCTGGAAAACGGGAGGGGCTCGGGCATTTTTGAAAAGAACATGGCTAGCCGAAAATATTCCTATGGCCTGTGGGATTTAGGGTTGCATCTCTTACACGGGGTGAGTGGCGGTGAGCTAACATCGAAGGAAGCGCAGCCCTCATGCATCAGCCCAGCAGCCCGAGGCCCATAGCAGGCCAGACAAGATGCGAGAGCAGACAGGACAGAGGAGCTCTGCAGATAGCTCACCTCACCCACAGCCACAGGATTCTTCGCCAGCATCAGGTGATACAAGGCAAAATAATGCTGGACCACCTCCGGCAAGGTGGCATCCTTGCCTAGCCAAAAGCAAGAGCCTCACGGGCGAGAGTTCCAGATAAGTTTCTGAGTGCCGGAGAGTGCCGTTTCATGTAATGGTATTCGCACCCATGCTCCGTTGCAGTCCGTCTTGGAGGCAGGCAGGGTTCTTCCCCTGTCCTCTGACCTTCCATCTTCTCAACAACCCTGCGAGGTAGGCGTGGTTAAAAGGTGACGTTTGGCCCAGGTCGTGCGGCAAGTGTTGTGACTGGGAAGTGGTTTGAACCTCCCTGATTCCCCAACTGCCGAGCGAAGCCACCAGTGTCTGATGCCTTCCTACCAACTTAAGGAAGGGGCCTTTTTAATTTTCTGCCACAGGCACCCACGTATCTTGGGCCATCTCTGGTAAACAGCACCGAGGAGTTTTGGGCAATTTCCCCTTGCGGACTCGAGATCTGTGATGTCTTAACCGAGCGCAGGTTTTATACAAGATAGTATCTTCTCCTTGATTGCTTCTGTATTGCTGTTTTGTTTTGTTTTTTATGTTCCCCTCAGGTGGTTGCTCTTAGTAAAAGAAGCAAGGAAGCAGAGGCGGCGTTCCTGAGTGTTTACAAGCAATTAATCGAAGCGCCAGGTATGGAAGGCCTCGGCTTCATTCGCAGAATTGATTAAAAGGGGGGGAATTATTGTTCGGAGTGTTCCGTGGTGATCTCCCGGAAGCCTTTGCTCGCAGACAATGCAAGGGAAAGATGCCTGCTAGGGCCTTCATGCTCTTTTCATGCAGTGACAACATGAAGTAGGAACCTGCATTTTGCAGCTCTTTATGCACCTGCCCATAGATTTTGCAAAGCTGCCCTCTCCGGAAATGATGTCGGAAAAGGGACGAGACTTTGCCCTGTAGAAGATGTCCTCGCCTCCTGTTTTGAGGTTACACAGCAGGGAGCGAATGAGAAATTTGGTCCAGATTGGGCATCTCTTAATTTCATTTGTTTTTAAAGCATGTCGCTAGTCCCTATGATGCTGAATATATCCTTGAAGCAGTGGGCATCAGTCTGCATCACTTTTTCTTGAGTGAAACCCTAGTTCTGCAGGAAAATGCCAACTTTATTGTGTATATGCCACAGCATGCACCGTTGCAGAAGAGGTATTCCATCTTACAAGTATGTACGTGTGTGCCGGGAACACTTCTTCCAAGATGGGGCCTGCTGTTTGTCTACAAACTGTATTAACAACAATTAAGCTCTGGAAAAGGGAGGCTGCCCCGTTAAGCAGGGATCTCCCTTCGTCAATTAAAGTTTTCAGCCCTCCTAATAAGATTGGGCTTTTCCTGGCACAGAAATTTGTGTCGGTTTTGACTGATGGATTTCAGCGCCGAGCATACGTGTTCTACCGACATCATTTGCTCCGTTGTGTTGGCCGCGCCTATCGGCTCTCTTCGTGGCGAGCTGGCATCCCCTGTGTTCCTGTTTGAAGTGCGGCGCAACAGACAAGTAGAAACATCTTTTGCTATCGCTGTATTTCAGTGCCTGAGCCAAATCTATCTTGACAATAAAAAAGGAATACATTTGCTCACGCCTTGTAATAACGCTGCAGTGATCCGTGCTTGTCTCTTTGACGGTGAGTTAACCGAGATGACTGAACTCCCTTCCCAGCAAAGGGGCAGACAATGGAATTTAGATTTGATGGGATTGGGGGTGGGTTCAGAAGAATTCCAGTGCATATGGCCAGACCTCTCAGGTGTTCCTCATTGTGAGTAGCATTTGTGCGCGTTTCGCTAAAGGATTTTAGAAATATAAGCAGGGTGATGTGCATTCAGTCCTCTACCTTGCAACTTGCAAGCCCAGAGTTCGGAATTTGAAATCTTGGGAGAAAACAACTTACTAGTCCTCATGGCTGCAAAGATAAGCTGGCAAACAGGTGAGATATACCTGATTTAATCTCAGAAGCCAGAGGGGGGCTAAATGGGTCTTCCTTTGTTTTGAAATTGGGGTGGAACTTCTGGTTAATTAAGTCAACTGATATAATCAACCTAAATATTGCAGGTCCATGTATATACATTCTTTTTAACTTTTTTGTTTTTGCACATGTGTGCACCAACTCTGGCCTGGCAATCCTCAGATTCTTCAGGGTGACAGGACAGCCTCTCAGATTTCTAGGAGACAAACTCCTTAAGGGAGACGTCAGTCGATTTTCATGGGCCACTCAGATATACTAGAAATATTTGGGGATTTCCAAAAGAGAGCCTGAAGTATTTTCAGAAAGCAAATGCGCGAAGTGGCACATACAGAGAAATTAACAGAAATGGCTCTAAGAAAAAAATAGCTCCAGTTAATTACTTTGGTTGATGCAGTGCTGTTTTAGTCAAAAGAGTCAGAATACCTGCTTAGAAAGACTAGTTTTGTTAGTGAGACTGTGGACCCTTTTATGTTGTCGCTTTCTCGATTCTTTTGGCGTGCGTGCATGCGTGCGTGTATGAATGTGTGGGTATGGGCGGGTGGGTTGTTGATTCTGACATGGATTCCTGTGTTCTGCTCCCTTTATGCATCTTTGTATGCTCCTCTGAGGCTCTTTTTTATTAAACAAAGATGTAGTTATTAAGAAGCATGAGGTTTCTGAGGAGCCAGGAGCTCAGGCATTGTGAGCCTGAGGAGTGAGAAGACCAGGATCTCCGGCAGCGCAGAGCTGAAGGGAGGCGAGTGTGCCAGGGGACCCGAGAGCTAGGTTGCTGCTTGTGGGGCAGACCTGGGCTCCGTCTGGCCCAGTATTGCTGCCACCGGCTTTGCCCCCCCCCCGCCCCCCCAGAGATGCTGAGGACCAGATGTTGGTCCTTCCGCGTGCAAAGCACCTGCTT
This sequence comes from Varanus komodoensis, assembly GCF_004798865.1. Taxonomy (NCBI): domain Eukaryota; kingdom Metazoa; phylum Chordata; class Lepidosauria; order Squamata; family Varanidae; genus Varanus; species Varanus komodoensis. The sequence continues at coordinate 7,999,279 of NW_025335909.1, forward strand.
GGCCACAGGGCCTGGGACTGGTGCCTCGCCCAATCTGAGAGCGGTCCGTTTGGACCCGGGAGACCCTCTGGGTGCAGGCAGGTGTGGGCGCACGGCACCTCCGGATCGGCCGGTCTGTGCATCGAGTCCATGCAGCCGAGCAGTTTTCATTCCCGATCAGCCCCTGCTGCACCTCGGCTTCCGTGCCTGCCGCAAGGACACGCTCCCTGGGAGGAGAAAAGGCGTGCTCTGGATCGGTGCCCAGATTTGGCCATTAGCAGTCCCAATCAGGAAGGCCCTTTAATCGCTCCTTTCTAGTGGGACCAGACCTGCCCCGTTTAGGTGCCACCGTGCTGACTCGGCACAGCTCCTAGCCACCGGAGACCTCGGAGACAGCTTCTGCGTGGCATCAATCCATTTCCCATCCGTTTAAGAATGCGGCTACAAAATAAGTTGAATAGTTTCTTGGGGAAATTCAGCCGGGCTGAGCGTGCCTCTCTCGCTGTCCCACGGCACTCATTAAATTTCATCCCGCAGTCAGAGCCTGGGAGCTGCGTTTTAGGGGCGGCCAGCAAGAACCCCGTGCCAGTTCTCAGCAGACTCCCCTCCTCGCTGTGGGAAGAGGGAAGCTTCCCGGCAGGCGGGGCACCTGCGCACCTCCTGCAACCGCGTGTTCTTCGCAGAGGAGTTCAGGTGCAAAGAACAGGCTCCTGATTTGACACTGTTAATGGTTCCTTCTTTGTTTTGAGTGGCTTCTGTCAGTGCAAACCGCAAGCGGCGAGAAAGCGTGATTGCTCAGCAAGTATTTTGATAAAGTGGGCCTGAGCTTGTGTGTCTGTAATTAAGGGAAGAAAAAGATATCGTAAATCTTTCTGATATTGTTCACGCAGATGTGGCAGGGAGAAGCGGGATGGGCCTCCATGTGTCACTGTCTTGGGCCGGGAAGGGGGTAGTGGTGGAGGGAAGCAGTGAAATCATGCTAAAAACATAATTAATGCCATTGTTTTTGAGAATGGATTGATTTAAGCCTTCTGTTTGACTTAGGCAGCGGTGATGGCTGATTTCTTCATTGTGTTTGAGGTGCAACAAGCCCCTTACACATGTGCCTTAGAAAAAGTGATTTGGTGTGTAAGGGCAGGGCTGGCAGTCTGCGGAAAGCATGAAAATGTGTGGCTTTGGGTGCAAGGTTGCACTTTGTGGAGACCTCAAGTTGCTAGACCTCAAGACAGTCATGACCTGCTTGCAAATGTTTGTGGGAGTCACCCCATGAAAACTTGGAGCTTGGCAGGGAGATCAAATAAGATTTGCAGTGAGTTCGAATTGCCGAATACTCGCCTTAGATCAGGTGAGCAGAAGGTGGGTTTGGATCTACTGGTAGATTTCGGTGTGAGTTGCAGCAGATGGACAAGAGTTTCTGACTCCCAATTATCTAACATGAGCAACAACCGGAAAGTTTTCACCCCCACCCTCTCACCCTCTGGGGAGAAAAACCAGAAAGCCGGCTGAAAAAGAACGCCTGGGGCGAAGCCAGGGGTGGATTTGTATGTAAAAAGAGAGGTGAATTCAGGGAAAGCAGAAAGCAGCGGCTGCTCTCTCCTCTCTTCCCCAGTGCTGTGCATTCTGGAAGGACCCACATGGCCTCTTGGCCTGGCGCCGTGCGGTTGCCTGCAGAGGCACTTGCTAGGGTGGCCAGGGGCCCCTTCTCCTGCAGGCGGGGCGGGGGAGGAGCCCCGCTTGCTCCATTTAGTGGCGTTGAAGAGTCTTCTTGTTACGGCTGTTGCCCGACAACCAGGAAACGCGTGCGGATGCTCTGCAGACCTTCCTGAGGTCTACCTTCTGCCCGGCCCTGGGTTGCAGGTGTGGAAGGGCTCTGAGGACTTGCAGGTAGCCCCTGGAGCCCAAGACCTCCAAGCAGCAAATATATCCAAGAGACCTCGACCCCCAAACGTCTCGGTGAGCCCCCTCAAAAAGCACGCATTGCACTATTCTGTTTGAAGACCCTCAGATGTGTGCCAGAATGAGGCCCAGAGACTGAAACGGGGTCCGCTGGACCTGGCGCTTGTCTGCTCCGTTGCAGCATGGTGTCTGAAGGCGTTTTATTTCCCTTTCGTCCACCTGTCTTTAAGCATTTTATCTGTTTTACCTGGAAGCCACGCAGAGTCAATAGTATACGGTCCCAAAGCCTGAAATGAACAGAGCGGGAAACGGTCTCCCCGTACCTTTCCTGCTTGGTCTGAAATCTGCTCCCGGGGAAAATTGTGGGCGGTGAACAGGGGGTCAACAGCGCCCCCTCGTGGCTGCATTTCAAATCAGCAGTTCGTGTTTTTAAGCGGCAGAGTTTCTCGGGGTTTTGTCAAGGATTTCTTTTGCTGTGATTAAAAACAATAATCAGCTGCTCTCTTGTGAGTTTTCCACTGAACGCAATAAAATTAAATCAATTGTTCGTTGTCCAGGGGCTTCCCCAGTTTGACTTTCCAGTACTTATTAGTTGGTCTGTTCGGGTTTCCCAGTATCAGTGTAACCAAGGAAGTAGCCCCAAAGGGAGAAGAAAGGAGAAGGGCAGCAAAGCAGGCACCTTTTCCCATCAGCCATCTAGAAGCAATACAGAGCAGCCACTCATTTAACCCCCCACGGGCTCTCTGAGGGGTCTCGGGTGGCCCCCACAGTAGGAGTGACAAACCTGTGGTCCTCCAAACACTGAACTACAACTCCCACACCCTCAATCGCTGCTCCTTCTGGCTGGGACTGGTGGGAGATGGAGTCCAGCAGGGCCTGGAGGGCTGCAGCTTCCGCTCCCTGGCTCGCGTGCACCGTTGGACTGAAGTCCTGGAAGACCCAGGCAGGCTGGGATGGCCCCTGCTTCCTTCTCGAGGCCTGGGATGCATGCCAGAAATGAAGAAAGCGAAGGTGGGCAAGAGCGAATGTACGGCTTCAAGAGATCTCTCGGAGTTTCACGAAGAAAAGGTATTAAAATACGTTCGGCCAAGTATTCCCAGCGCTGCAGCTGACCGACAGACCAAAAGGCCGTGTGCTCTGGCCTGCCTTGGTAAAGTGAGCACTCTCGAGCTGGGCGGAAGACACGCCTCTGAACAGCTTGCTATGAAAATTAATTCCTGGGCTGAGCACGTGATCCGACTTCCTTAATGCTCGGTATTCCCCCACTCACACCAGCCCCACGTCTTGTTTGCATCCTGCTGCACGTCACGTACCTTGAGTTTCTAATCAAAAGGCGGCCAAGTAGATCACACAAGCCGGAGGTCTGCCCACTGCCGGGCCAGAGTGTTACTTAATATTCCTTTGGTGCAGCTCACTCCACCAAAGGCACTTTGAGTTTGCTGTTCTTTCCACACATGTTGGCTCCATGCCTTTGAGGAAGTCACAACCAAGGCACAAAGATGACCCTCCGATATCCTGCCTCTGAACATGGAGGTTCTATTGAGCTTCCATAGCAAACAGCACAGATCTCTCCTCCTCTGTTAATTTCTCTTGCAGAGTACCTAGCCAGCGAACGTGCTTTGGCTTAGTCTGTCTTCGCCTCTTCAGGGGACTCATTTAGGGTGCGGCGCCATTACAGGCACCGTATCTTGGAGGCTCACGGCCGCACTGTGCAGAGCAGGAGGGGGCGGCCTCTGGGCGCCACAAAGGTCCTCCTGCCCTGCATTTTTCATTAGACTGCTGATCTAGTTGGGACAACACGGAGGTGGGAGGAAGGAGCGTTCACATCCATCACCACGTCTTGCTGCAACGAATTCTGCCCGTCAATTCTGCATTACGTGCTTCCTTCGACGCACTTCCTTTTGCTAGTGCTGAACCATCCACTGCCGAATTTACTGGGCGACACTGCCACAGTGAGAGCCCCCAGACGGAGACCCCGGGCCCCCAGCCCGCTCCCCCTCCCCCCGCAAGCAGGCATGAGGTGCAAAGCAGAAAAAAATGGCGATCGTGGCAGGTGAACTCGGAAGGTGACAAGTGGAAAAGGCCGTTGCCTGGAGCCCTGCACAGTTCCGTGAATGAGCCGGAAGCGATGCTCAGCAAGCCTCGTCCAGCGACCTCCGCCGGACTCCAGCCGTGCTAGCCATAGGCAAAAATTACACGCGGCGAGTTTTGCCCGTCCACCTAGCTGTCGTGCGCAGGCTGGGAATTCTTGGTCTGCGCAGTCTCATCAGCTCGCACCCTGAAGCGTGAGGTTTAATTACCCATATCGTTATCTTAGCTTGCATAGCTGCAAATGTTATTAATGGCTGTAAAGTTATCCAGTCCTTTATCCCCGGCCCCCGCCCCCCACTCTTTAAACCCAGCTACGCTCGGAGTCTCCCACTGACGATCCATCGCAGCTGGGAACCCAACAGGTGGATCATAAGCCGGGCAAAAGACACAGCTGCCCTTTTTATTGGCTCTGAATTTATTGCCTTCCAGTTTCTGGGAGTTGCTTTCAGTGGCTAATGTGTGGCAGGCTGCGAGAGGAAAGCCCGCTTCCGCAGCCGCTCCGCCAGGGCGAGGCGGAAGCCATCCGCCATTCCTTCGCTAGCTCACCCTTTTACGAAGGACAGAAAGGTTTCCCGGCAGCCCGAGAGTCTCACGTGGTTGAAGCGTGGGCCTCTGTGCCACTCACGTGTATGTCGCGCTAGAGCGCGTCCCAAGCACGTCCCATCCGTGGCCTCAATAATCCGTGGAAACGCCCAACAACCCTTCAGGGTCGGGCCGTAATAATATTATCTCCTGCACTAACATCGTGGCTTGCAAGGGAGGCTCAGAGATTATCGCTTGCTTAAGGCCATTCACAGAGTTTGTGGCTCTAGCGGGTTTATTGATCTAGTTCATTTAGTTATATATTTCAATTGATAAATCGCCTTTCCTCCGGTAAGGATCCCAGGGTGGGATTAAAAAAATATATCCATTATAAAAACCATGTAATCACAAATTAAAAGGCAACAAAAGGAGGAAAAGGCAACCACAACCAGCACATCAATTAAAAACGGAACTATCAATTTTTTTTAAAAAATAGGTTTAATCTAAAATTTTGAAATGCTTGGGCAAAAAGGAACGCCTTAATTTGACACTGAAAAACCAGTCGGCGCCTGTCCCGCCTCCTCCGGGAGGGTGTTCCCGTGGAGCTCCTCTTTATTGTACGCATAAAGATGAATTGCAGTTTTGCCCATCAGCGACGGCACCACGGAGCCACCTGGCCCTGTGGTCCAGCGCGGGAGAAAGCAGCTCGTTCCAGTCCGTTTGCGTCCATTCAGCTCCCACGGACTAAGACCTGCTCAGCCGAGTGAGGCCTTGCACTGGGGGTATGATCCGTCCCGCGACCCCAAGCTATTCTGGGGATTACAGCTCAACTCACAGGGAGATGGGGGGGGGAGGTGACATCATCACCCCCTCAGCCAAAGCATCCCGGTGCTTCAGCCTGGGGTGACGCGAATGGTCCATTGGGTGCACCTGGGTTAGCCCGGCAATAACCAACCCACTCTGGCTTATCGCCAGGGTAGGTTGTTGCTACATGTGAACCCAGCCCGTTTGTTTCCTTGCCCCCAGCAGAGCCTGGCATGGGAGGGAGAAGCCCGAGCCGTGTTGTTCATGGCGGGGAAGCCAAGTGTCCTCCGTGTACAGAGGACTGCCTATAACCGGAAGTCCGAGGATGGAAGGCCCTCACGGCCGGCGCCCCTCGGCGGCCCCCGGGCATCAGTCTGTCCACCCTCACGTGGGGGCGAAATGGCACCATCCCTAGCTACAGTCCTAACGATGACAGCTCTTTCGAAGCGTGTATATCCGCATATAAATTAGCCTATGCAGATTTTATGTAAATAGGCGTCCTCTTGTCGCCTCTGTTTTGACGGTGGCCAAATGGTGGCTGGCAGGTCCTTTCTGGGAAAACCAGTCACCTCGTGGAGCCTGGCCTTTTTTCCGGAAGTTTCCGCCCCTCGGGCAGTCAGGCGATCCTTGGCAGATGCTCCCGCATCGAGACGGAGGGTGCAGGATGCGCCCCTTCGATTTCCCCTGCCTGTAATTACTCTGGCAGGGGTACCATCGCTTTGGCAGAGTAGGCGCGGATTCGCCTATTCCAGGCTCATCTGCTGTTTTACCAAGAAAGGGGCGCTTCAGCCAGGCACTCGCACGTTTACTTAATTTTTGACCCTAAAAATGTTGGTTCTCCTTTCTCCCTGTTCCTCAAAAAGGCGGGGAGGGGAGGGGACAGGTGGAGGAGAAAGGCAGAGAAGGAAAAACACGGGCTTCGTACAATAGGAGCCATTTTCCTGAACTTATTAAAAAGGATCCAGACTTGTAAATTAATTTGTTCGTGTTGTACAATGGCAGTGCAGATGGACTCATTAGCATGCACACAACAAATAATTATAGATGAATTTTTTAGCTGGCCTTCCTAATGGGCTTGCTGGGTTAATTATGTCAATGTATAATTACATTGGCCCTGGGAGGCATAATGCTGCCCCCCTGCCGAGCGGGCTCCGGCTAATGACAGCGTGTTGCCGCTGACGGAGACGCGGGCGGCCTGCTTGGAAGGCACCTGCTGGCCTCCGCGGAAATGGCTGCTGCCTCGCCCGCCGCTGCCGCCCGAGCAAACTGGCGCAACTGGCACGACATGCCTTGGATGGTGGCGGGGCCGGCGGGCGGGGGGGGGCATCCTCGGACAGACGTGCCACACGCGCCTCGCACGGGCCTTGCGTGCGCTGGGTCAGCGCGGCCGTGTGCCGGGCGCAGCCAGCCCTTTGTCCTTCCCAGCCGGCCCTCCTCCTCCTGGCCCTTCCTCCTGGTGTGGGGCGGCTCCATCGTGGGCTCTGCGGAAGCGTGGGATGTTGAGCCGGGGAGTGTCCCCATCCCCGCTCGTGTTTCCAGCCACGGACCACCCGAGGCCGGGCCTCTTTCAGGCCCCGGGCTCGGCCCCTTTTGCGGAAGGTTTGGGGGGCTGTGTTCCCGTGGCCGGCAGGGGCAAAGGCAAAACAGACTGGGGGGGAAATGCAATGTTACCAAGAGAGCAAGGTGAGGCAAACACGTCTTCTCCTCCTCGTGCGGATCCCTTTTTGCTTCGCCCTGCTTAAGGGCACTCCTGGCCCCGGGGTGTCCTCCTTAGTGCAGGGGTTTTTTTCTGATAAAAGAAGGATGAACAGAAGTGATAGGTAAACAGGGGAGGGCTGCAGTAGAAGACACCCCCAGATGTGGTAGCGAAACCCGCAGCTTAATTCCTCAACTGGAAGCACCCCAAGTGGATTAATAGTTAAGTTGCGGCGTGTGTTTCCTGGATCTTTTATCTTTAAAGAACAAGAAAAACAGTGTTTTAAATATAGGAAGCTCGCCTGCAGGAACTCTCACGGCATGGCCTGTGTGGGAGAGCAAAGCTGCAGACCCTCTCCTGGCCTCCAGGCTGGGGCGTTTGGGCATTTAGTGGCCCCGGCGTGTCCAAGTGTCGGGCGATGGCCGCTTGCAGAGCCCGGTGTCCCTCCGAGCGGGCAGGGGGCCCTCCCTTTCCCTCACATCCTTCGGAGGGAGCTGTCCTGGGACGCCCCACCACTGCTGGGCAGGAGATGCTCCCGGCAGCCGCCTTGCCTGTGACGTCCGGCCTGCGGAGCTCGGGAGCGCAGGGGAGCGGGCAGTCGGGTGCAGAAGGATGCGCGATGGGGGGGCCGTGAGAGGGCAGCCGGTTCTGCCCCGCGGAGCATTAGGAGCGAGTGCCCCCCCACGGAGCTGCAGGGCGGGAGGGTCGGGCCGTGTGCTGACCCCCGCCCGGCTCCTCTGCTCCCCGGCCAGATCCTGTTCCTGTGCTCGAGGCGGCACGGAGCCGCGAGGACTGGCGCCAGCAGCTGCACTGCCTCGGCCCCGAGAGCCCGCCGCTGAAGGAGCTGAACAGGCTGTGGCGGAGGAGCGCCGAGCACCCGGGCCCGAAAGGTACAGCGCTCGCCGTGGGGCTGTGGGGCAGCTCTGGGCCCGTGGGGTGAGGGCAGAGTGCAGCTTCCCGGGAAGACCGTCTGCCCCCCGGAAAGGGCCGCAGGTCCGCTTTCTGCCTGCAAATGATGGACGAGGACTGAGCAGGCGGGGGGAGGGGCGCCGGAGCGGTGCAGAGGGCAGGCCGGGCCGCGTGGCGCCCCGCGGGGCATCGGCGAGGCCCCTCCATGCGCCCCCGCCCACCGGGAGGACCGTCCCCGCCACGTGGAGCCGGAGGGCTCCCAGGAGGCCCCGAGCCAGGAGGCGGCCCGCGGGATCCCGCACCGCGGTTGGTCCCCGGGCCTCCGCAGACCTTCCCGCCACCCTCTGCTTCTGTCCTCCCCCCCCACGTAGGCCTGTCATGCCGCTGATGTGGATTTTTGCACCCCCCAGAGCACAGAGAGGGGGCGCCTCTGGCGGGGCTCGCGGCCGCGGAGGGGGCGAGGCTCGCCGGCGTGCGGAGCAGAGTGCTGCTCACGGACTCCCTGCTGCAGAGAAATGATGCCGAGAAGCAAAAGTACGTGAGTAGCTCGCGCGGTGTGGGGGGAGCGGGGCCGGGAGTGCCGTGCGGAGCCTGCCGAAGGGCCGGGGTCCCGGCATCACCAGCATCCGGGTGGCCTCACGCCTGCCGTCTCAGCCACCCGTCCTTTTGTGAAGCTGCACAATGTTGTTCCCTGCTCCTCCGAAGGGGCACCTGAACCCCCCTGCCCCCAGCTGGGCTTTACGAGCTCCCACTGAGGTCCTGCCCTCTGGCCCACCAGCAGAAGCTGTACCACTGGCAAGTAACTGGCAGGGCTTTTTCTGTGGCGGCCCCACATTTTTGCCATGCCTTCCTTTGGGAACTGCGCACAGCCTCCTCTCTGCTGACTTTCGCTGAGGGTCTCAAAGTCTTCCTTTATTCCCACCAGTCATCATTAATTTTAGAGAAGGCCTTTCCATTTCATTCGTTAGCACAATGAAATATGAATATTGTTTTTGATTGTGTATGTTGTATATTTCATTTAGCGGCAATGCACCGTGTGAGTGTTTTGCTCTGAAAAGTGGACTATGAATGGAAGAGTGCTAATACTTGTATGAACGGTCATGAGAACCAGTGTGTTGTCTTATAACAGCGCTTGACTGGGACTCAGGAGGTCTAGCCTGTGCTTGGTCTTCCAGAAACTAAATCAAAGCTCTGCCAGTGGGGGAGAATTTACTCAGCTGCCCCTTTCCTTCCTCAAAGCTTCATGGGCCCAGGTCACACATGACAACCCAGAGTGTGAGCTGTATATGGGTATTGTGAGTTGTTGTTACATGTGAACTCTACCCTCAAGTTGAACTATGGGTTGCTAATGAAAACAACCCGGAAAGAAAACCCAGGATTGGTTGTTGGGTTCTGTTGGGTTCTTTGTAGTTAATGGCTCATAGCTAAAACATAGAGCGTGTTTTGCGCATGTCGATCCCCTGGCCAGCCACGATTCAGCAACAACCAACAATTCAACACAACCTGCATTCAGTCTACACTCTTGTTTGTGTGAGGGGCGAAGCCAGACATAGTGAGAGGAAATTTACTTATTTATTTAAAGTTGCTATATGCCGTCCAATACTAAAAAGTCTCTGGATGGCTTACAAATTTTTTTTAAAAAGCCACCATGTACAACACACAACATAAAACACACTGCATCCGATCATTTACTTTATTTATTATTTATTTAAAGTTTTTATATGCCGTCCCAATGATAAAAGTATCTGATAAATGATGATAAAATCAAGGATGAAGCTAACTGACTGTTAAAATATTGGAAAAATGAAAAGGAAGTAGGCCCCTTCCCAGTCCCAGCTCTTACCTTAAGTTGAGCTTGGCAACTGACCAGAGTTCCCTTCACAACCTGGTGAACTCCAGACAGGTTGGCCACATCTCCCATCATCCCCAGATAGGAGTCGCCATCCGGCACACCTGGAAGGCACCGGACCAGGGCCGGCTGGCAGCTTTGCTCTGGGGGGAGCACGGGGCATCGCAGCAGCGCAGGAGGGCTGAGCGGGTCTCCTCTTCTTCCAGGGGCCTGCAGGAAGCACAGATCACTTTGGCGGCTCGCCTGGGGGAGGCAGAGGAGAAGATCCGCGTGCTGCACTCAGGTAGGCGGGCAGGTAGGCAGGCAAGTTCGGCGTGGGGCTCTCCGAGCGGATCTCCGTGGCCTGACGCACGCTCCGGAGGGCTCGCTCCCCCAGCGTGCCTTCCGACCGGGCAGGCTCCCTCTCCCGACTCTGCCCTCATCTCCCATCAGGAGGCCTCTTGCCCCTCCAAATGACTGCCCATCTCGCCTCTCTGCCAGGGCTTCCCCCGCGGGGCACATGGGCCTGGCCCCGTCCCCACCCCTGCCTTGCCTCTAAACCTCCGTGAGCACCAGCTGCCCTGAGGGGAAAAGGGCTGTTTTGCCCGGGCAGGCAGTGGGTGGGTGGGCCTTCCAGCCTGGGCTCGGGCTCCCCCGTTTCAGAGTTGCAGGACAGAGCCTTGCCCAGTCATCGCAGCCATGCCCTTCCCGCTCGCCCATAGCCAGCTTTCTAGGTGCACGTTTTCCCCCCTTTGGATGGCGGCACGCTCAGAGAGCACCGTCTCGATGCCAGCCTCTTTGAGTCACTTAAAAAAGAAAAAGGCGGGACATGCCTCTAATGAATTAACCAATGAAGCAAACTGCCACCGATAGTCTGAAGTAATACCGACTAGACCTAGCTTTTACTACTTCAGTGAGAAGTAGGTCTGAGCCCAAGTAGATAAAGCTTCATTTGCCCAGCTTCATTTATTGCCGTCTGTGTTTTCTTACACTCGGCTTGCCCCCGACTCTTTCCCAGCTGTCTTGTTATTTTATTTTCTGCACTTCTCTCTTGTTCTCCATCAGCAGCAATGAAATGCTCAGAATGTAACTTACAGGTAAAATCCACAAGTGTGCTGTCGAAAATACAACGAGGACAATTACATTAAAAATAAATTAAAGCATCCAGGCACGCACGAAAAGGCATTGCAAATTGGTGGGCAATACCAATAATTCTGCTGCTAATGCACCACATGGGCACTGATCATCTTAATACTGATACATGAGTTCAGAGATCTTAGTTGATGATTCCTAAAACATGCTGTTTTATTTTACTGTTCCTGTACTGCTCAGTATTACTGTTGCTATTTTTGTGTTGCGTTGTTTTAATATTGCATTTTAAATGTGATTTTAATTAAGACTTTAATGTTGATATGGAAGGCACTTCAGGACTTTTAAAATACTTAGTAGAATGGGACAAATAGATAAATAGAATTGTAAGGTTTTTGGAAGCAATTTAATGCATTTTCAAACAGGAAAAAAGTCCTAAAACTGACAGCATGCAAATGTTGTGAGCTATCAGACTTTTTTCTATCTAAGCATGCATAGAATGGCACCTTTAGGCGATGGATTGCTCAATTATCTTTTTGGGTCTGCATGAAGATTACATAGAAGGCAGAAAAACTATTTCCAAAGCAAAATGGGTGCTTCTTAGTTTTGTGGATAATGTACACACATGACAGAAATCACACATCATCTTAGAAGAATTCTCTGTCTTTTCTCTCTCACCCACATGCTCACACAGAAAACGGCATGCCTCCCCCAAGATAAAACAATACTTGCCGACTGCCTTTAAAAAAAAATGGCCAATTCTGTTAAAAATCGTTTTGAAAATTTAAACCTCTGCTTCCTGGTTAATCGGGAGCACCTCTACATCGCATCCAAGAATGCTAACCTAGCTGATAAATCTCTGAAGCTGTCTGCATCATCCCCCCACCCCCACCCTGCCCCTGGCAGTCTCCTCTCCTCCGCTGTCCAAGCCACAGGAGCAGCATTCACTTCCCGACTTCCCAACGGTCCATGTGGCCGGGAGCATCGTGCTCTCCGTGCCGAGATCCATAGCTCAGCAGGGGAACATGTGCTGACGGTCCGGGATGCTTGGGAGCCGCTGCTGCCAGTCAGTGCTGACAACACGGGGCTGGATGGACCGGCTGTCCGACTCCTCGGAGGCGGCATCCCGTGAGCCTGTCCAGTTGCCGGCAGAGCCGCTTCTTACTCCCAAGAGTGATCTTCTCAGAGGGGCCTCGTGGTGCGACTTTGGAGGAGAAGCCTCATCCGTTGTTTTCCTTCGGCGCGTCTTTACCTCTGCTCTTGCTTTCCTCCCTGCCGGTCAGCACTGAAGGCCACACAGACGGAGCTGGTCGACTTGAGGTGTAAATATGACGAAGAGGCTGCTTCCAAGTAAGTTGGCTTGCTTCTCACATTCAGCCCAAAACTGAGATGCCCCATGTTCATGTTCAGGCTGTGTGCGGTGTAGTTTGTTTAGCCAAAATGGCAGCCCCCCCCCCCGCCCCTGCACACAAGCACTCAGAAGGCTTGGGAGAAACCAAAAGGTACACAAGGACAAACAAAACTTCACGCAGAAGCCAAAGCTGTTGGGGACCTTCCCTCACTGCTGCTGAGTATTGAGTGGTGGAGACAGAATACTGGGGAGGAGCGGAAGTGGATTGGAGTTGCCTGGAAGAAGGCTTGGCTGGCTGAAGTGCTGAATAGGAGCACTCCGTGCTCTGGTGCTCTGCTGTGTGTCCACCTTGTTTTTATAGGCCAGGATGTCTGGCTGCTTTTTAAAGACACTCAAAATGACCTCAAAGACAAGGGACGTTATGTTCCTGCCAACTCCTTTCTGCCCCAAGCAGTTGGCCCTGGGACTCGCCGATGAGGCAGGCGAGATTTGGCCCTTCCTAGGTTGCCCCAGAAGGAACCAATTGCTGTTGTGCAAAAGCAGCGCAAAGCAAGGAAATGCAGAAAACTGCAGGTGCGGCAGACAGCAAAATGGGAGCCAAGGTCCAGCCAAGTAGAACGGACATTACACTCGGGTCAATTTCCAGAGGTCAAGGCGGAGCTGCCCAGCCTCGGTGCCATCACCCACAGGTCCCCGTCTTGACTCCTCTCCTGTGCTCACGGCGGTGGCAGCACCTGGAACGGCGCTTCAGCTGAAGTTCACACTGGCAGGAAACGGCTCCTAAACACAGCTCCTTGAGGAGCAGGGCACGGGGTTTGGAGCCCGCCGGAGGGGCCGGCCGGCCGGCACGAGAGACCCCTTGTGCGATCAGAGATCCTGGTTGCCATGGGAAAGCATTGCATGCTCCTGGTCATTTGCTGGCTTCTGCGGACTGGGCAGCTCCTAGAGGCATAGGAGCAGGTTAGCTTCTGGTCTGCTGGCAACTCCACTTGCAGGCCTGGGGGCAGCTTTGGGGGCTCGGCAGGACAGGACTTCTTCCGTAAATTTGGAAGCAGCCTGCTGTGCTTTGGGCAGCAAGCCGCTGGCCAGAGTGCTGCACCTTCCTTCAGCATTTTTCCAAGGACGGGGGAGCCAGACTCACCTGGTTCCCTTGATCCTGCTCTCCGGCGTTCTCCCATCAATTGTCTGTTGCCAGGAGAGCTTCAAGGAATCTCACGTACTCCACCAGATATGCAGTTGCTTGTACCCATTTTCCTCAGTCGTGTGCCGTTCTGTTGTTCCTTGGCAAGGCGGTGTGCCTTCCTCACCGTCTCTTCCTCCCCCTCTCGTGCTTTTCCTGGCAGGCACCAGTTGGGAAAAGCCACCCAAAGCAGATGTGCGTGCTTTTCCAGCTGTTTTGAGCATTGCGCTGCGTGTACTGATGTTTGTTGCGGCCCCAACTTGCACAATCCTATTATGCAACAGAGCCAGAATGCTCAGTCGTATCACACCGAGCCAGATGTTCTTTGATCCTGCAGCTTGTGCCCGTTTGCCTAGCGCAAGGCAGCAAATTGTACAGCCTTTGATCAAAACTGTAGCTGCCACACTCCAAAGGAGGAGGAACTCGGGCGGGGCAGAGGACGGATCCTGCTGCTGCCAGGCGTTGGCTCCCCTCTCCCCTCTGAGAGGCTCTTTGGGGTGTGTCGCGAGGTTTCCCCAGCTATGTGATGTTTAATTTAGCTGGCGAGTGGCTGTGCCTGAGGCTAGAAAAGGTGACCCAGTGGAAGCCTTGGATGTTTGCCCTTCCACGCGAAACAGGGCCAGTGGCACACGGCAGCATGGCTGGATAGGTCACGTAGGTGGAACCGCAGGTGGGAAGCAACTAAACCCTGGCAGATTGTCCCACACTGACAAACGCCCCCAGACGGTAAAGGGGGAACGGCCGTGTTCCAGAAGGGCCACGGATTGGACCGCCGCTCGCCCCAGCTCTGTGGTTCCCCGTCCCTGCTGTAACTGGCTGTCTTTCCTCTGCTCCCCCAGGACGGATGAAGTGGCCATGATTATGACGAACCTCGAGAAAGCCAACCAGGTAACTGTGAGGAGGGGGCGGGGGCGCTCCTGAGCTCCTGGGGGGCTGCGTGGAAGCCCATTCACGGCCAGAAGGGTGAGCCTGCGCTCTTTTCCTTTGCAGAGAGCAGAGGCAGCCCAGAGGGAGGTCGAGAGCCTGCGGGAGCAGCTTGCCTCGGTGAACAGCTCCTTGCGCCTCGCCTGCTGCTCCCCCCAAGGACCCAGTGGGGTGAGGCCGGTGGGGGAACGAAGGGTCACTGGACCCCAGGAAGCAGCCTGTGTGAATTGGGCCGACTCTGTGGTCCAAAATCGCTTGCGGAAAGCACTAAGACGTTCTCGGCTCTTGAGCTGGGAGCCTTGGGGGGGCCAGGAGATGTCCCAACCCAGCCTCCTGCAACTCATTGTGTTGGACTGCAGTGCCTAGCATCCCCAGCCAATGTGGCATAGTTCCTGCACCACACTTGACTTCCCGAGACCACTCCACATGTTGACTCGCGATCCAGGGCAGGCCCGTATCCTTTGGGAAAGGCCCTCTGCTGTTAAACTAGCCCTGCGGAGTTTTAACTTCCTCCTTCAACCTCCTGTTTTGCAGGACAAAGTGAACTACTCCTTGTGCCCGGGGCCACGGCTTGAGGCGGCTCTCGCTGCCAAGGACCGGGAAATCCTTCGGCTTCTCAAAGAAATCCAGCACTTGCAAAACTCTATGCAGGAAATGGAGGAGTCATCAGCCAACCAGATCGCGGACTTGGAACGGCAGCTGGCTGCCAAGAATGAGGCCATCGACGTGCGTGGTCCCTCCGTGCCGCCTTCTCGCATCGGGCGGCGTGAAACCTCACCCCAGGCCCTCCCCTCCCCTCCCCTCC
>NW_025335909.1:8014452-8050161 GCF_004798865.1 Varanus komodoensis
CGCCCCCCCCCCCTCCCCCCCCCCCCGCCCTCCCCCCCTCCCCCCCCCCCCGCCCTCCCCCCGCCCCCCCTGCCCTCCCCTCCCCTACCCGCCCCTCCCCTCCCCTCCCCTCTGAGATTTGAATAAGTTTTCCCCGTGCTTGTCTGTCTGCTTACCATACTGGTGTCCCTCTGTTTTTCCTTCCAAGGAGCTCGAGGCAGTTTACATAATTCTCCTCCTCCTCCTCTCTGTCGTATCCTCACAACAACCCTGTGAGGTAAATTGGGCCGTAAGTCTGTGACTGGCCCAGCGTTACCCTGTGAGCTGTACAACGGAGCAGGGACTCGAACCCACGTCGCCTGAATCCCCGCCCCACACGCGTAACCACTACAGCACACTGGCTCTCGGGCAAATTAGTCAAAAGGCTTTTTCATCAACTTTAACCAACTGTATTTTGTCAAATAACTAAATCTCAGTTAATCTAGAATTGTCAGAGACGAACAGTGGCAGTTATGCCACAGAGGGACAACTTGCGGGCCTCCAGATGTTTTGGCCTCAACCTCTGGCCACGCTGACCGGACATGATGGGACTCGTAGGCCAAAACATCTGGAGGCCTCAAGTCCAACCCCTGGGTTAGTTCCAATTTGTTTGGGGCAAGGATGCCATGCCTAACATTTAAACTTCCCTTTAGCAGAACTAATGGTGTGGTGGATTCTGCTCATCATTGCTGTCAAAGGTTAGTTTCAGGCCATAAACGTGCACTTTTTTATGTATATTCCTCTAGAAACTGGAAGAAAAGCTACGCGCGCAATCGGATTACGAGGAGATCAAGACAGAACTGAGGTAAGGCCCTCGCTCCGGCCGGCAGCATGTGCCGTCTCCATGCACCGCGTGGCCTCCAGCGCACCAGCGCCATCCGGACAGCGCCACCTGCTTTGGATGCCCCCCCTCCCCTCAAGGTCCTGGGTGCCTCCGGTTCCTTCTTCATCCCCTGCCACGCTGGCTGGCTGTGCATTTCTCAGCCCCGCTGCCAGGAGCAGCAGGGCGAGCGCATCCAGCTGCTCTTGCAGCTTGCAGGTTTGGAGATCCATCTGCAATGCCACGGAGGTCGCAAGCAGACACGTCCCCCAGCCAAGACGTCACATCGCATCGCGTTGATGGCCGCCGAACGAGGGGACGTTTCTCTGCCCTTGCCCCGCCAGTCCTGGCCGTGGTTTCCAAACTTCCCCCTCCTCCAGTTGCCTGTTCCTTCCCATGCCGCTCGCTCACATGCCCACACCAAGACTTCGGACAGCCACGGCCCCCGCGGCATTTCCGGGGCTTCCCACTGCCTGCACCTCCGTCGTACTGGGCTCGCTGCAGCCGGTTGGTGGCACAAGGACAGGAACAAGGAAGAATAGCCCAGGACGGGGAGGTGGTGCCGAGCGGACGGCTCCTGAGCAAAACAACCTCTTCTCCCGCACCTGCATCTGCCGAATTCCAATGGTCGGCTACTGCCAGTGGCTCTAAGAGGAGGCCTTTTCCCCTGCTGCTGCGTGGCCAAATTTTGGCAGGGTGCCAGTTGTTAGGAGTGCCGGCACCCAGGGTGCAGAGCCCCAGTGCAGCCCCCTGCCCCTTAGAAGTTACCCCCCACCCCCAGTTTAGATCCTGCCTTGGGGAACCGGGGCCTGAGAGCTGCTCGCATGAACTCCATCAATAACCCCGACCTTTTCTCCTTGCAGCATCTTAAAAGCGATGAAGCTGGCTTCCGCTAACTGTAGTCTGCCCCAGGTAAGCGCCACAGCAGGTGGAACTGAGAGCGCAGGGCCGACTGAATTGCTTTAACATTTGGAAAATGCTTTGGAACGGCAGCTGTTTTGGAATGCTCCTGCAAGCGGTTTTCAGGAGCCAGACGGGGTGCCTGGCCTCTTTTAGCCCACAAGTTGACCAAGGCACTAATAGCACTGATAAAAACAATAAACAAGCAGGAGGAAATACTCTTGTCAGGGCCTAAATGTATTCAAGCTCAACACATTTTGAAAGACATCAGTTCTTGGGGCGATCTAAAACCTGCAGAAGGAAATTCACTCGCTTCCTTATTACCAGGAAGATTTCCAGATAGACAGTGGCAGTCAGCTTTTGAGGTCGTCTAAATCAAAATGGGTGCTGTGTGATTTAAGGTAATACCGTTTGTATTAATCATAAAATATTTAATTGGCTTTATATTGCAGTTGTATGTTTTAATGGCTGTTGCTGCCTCAGGCTTTGAGTAGGGAAAGGTCCTGAACAGAAGTTTTAAAATGAATGAATTTTAGGAACTGCTGAAACATTTCCCTTCCCTTCCCTTTGTGATTGACACACATATATATATATTTGGGATTTTTTTAGAGTATATCAAAACCCACTGATGCATTGCTTCTGGGAAAGGACTCTTTCTTCTCATCTCAGAAATACCTTACGGAAAAACCCAGCCTCGTACCCAGTACTGGTAGGTTGGGAACAAAAGAGGGGTGCTTGAAAATGACTCTTTTTTTTTTTTGCAAAGGATGGTCGTAGAGGTTTTTTTTTTTTTTCATGCGGCAAAGGGAGCTTTCCCAGAAGTGCTTTACCAAATATCCATCCGATTTGTGATTCTACGGCCCTTATTGCAAGCGAGAGAGCGAGCTCCCATTTCAACATGGAGGAGAACGTTTGCAGCGCAGTTCAAGGGGCCGATTGCAACCTGTCACTTGTGGGCGGCTTACTCTGGAGACCGCCTTGGTGTGTTGTGGGGCGTATGCGACCTCCTCCGCCCCACTGAGTTCTCCAGCGAAAGCTGCGCTCCACGTACCGTCCTGTTACTGGCCCTGAGGCCGCAGAAGGCCATCCCTGGAAGCTCCCCCGCTGCGCCTCCCTTCTGGCCGTCCGGAAGAACCTCCTGCTCAATGATGGGGGGAAAGTGAAACACATGGGAAGGCCCCACCAGAGGTTCGGCCCCGGCCCCCCGAGGCATTTTGCCGCCTGGGGCAGAGGGGCAACGGGTGTGCCACCCTTCGGGAAGGAGCCTGGCACGCAAGGCCAGCCCGAGTTGCTTGGCACCGAGAGCAGAGACTCGCACGATGCTCTCCCTGCCCGGACACGCTCAGAAGCTTCGGGGATCATCCCCTTCGATGACCCCCGAAGTCCGCCAGCCACGTCGCTCTCCTTGACGGGAGGACAAGCCCTTTGGTAGAACGATGCAAAGGGCAGACTGAGCCTCGGGCAATAGGACATTTTATTCCACGTTTTCAAATATAACTGGCGGGTAAGGTGGTGCTTTTAATAGAGTTAATAATGGTCCGATCTTTAAAAAACCCTTTGTTGTGAGCTGCCTTGAATGGCAAGAAAAACACGACAGAAGGATTGTAAATCAATTTTTAAAACTCCTAGGGAATGTACCACTATGAGGATATCCCAATTCTTTGGTGCAGTATGGAGCATTTTCATGCAAATCCACAACTCTGAAGGACCCCTATCAGGATCTTGTCTCCCTCCGTAACCCTTCTTGGGCCATGACTAGGAAGGATGCGCCTGCTCCATGCGGCCCTGCCTCCTCCTGAGCTGCTTCCATTCCAGCTGGTTGTTACAAGGATGTTGTGACTGTAAGAACGGGTGCCTGGCTTTGCTTGTTTTCCTCTGCCCTCCTCAGTCCAATATCCTTTTGCATCATCTCCTGTCTTTGGAGAGACTGTCTTGCTTGTTATTGATCTATGTAAGCCGCTGTAGGGGACTTTTCATCAACTGAAGAGTAGGTTAAAATTGCTTTAAATGAAGACGTAAATATAAACAACTGAGAGTGCAATCAGAAAAAAAGAACTATAACTTTTTATAAGTTGTAAGACTTCTTTCTGTCTAAACATGCCTGGGATTGCGAATAAACTATTAGGGTCTTGCCCAAGAAAATATTGGGGAGTTCCTTTGAGGGCAGGTGACTGAAAAACGGACTTCCCAGAAGCTTTCCAAATGGCATCTGAATAACGTTTAGAGACTTGCGGAGAAGCTATAGTTGGTGTTTGTACCTCTCCCTTTCTCTTTGATCTCTAGAGGAGGAACCCTCGGAGGACGAATCAGGGAAGGATTCCATGGGCACAGACCAGTCCTACCCTTCCCCACAGCAGCTCTCACACACGCCTAGGGAAGAGTCCACCTCCTCATCTCTCATCCAGCCCCTGCTGGGCCCCACCATGGCCCAGGACGTACCAAGGACTTTCTCGCTGTCCCCCTTCCCCAGCTTGAGCGCTGCCGAACGGATACCATTAGACTCCCTCCTCCCCAAGCAGATGGGGCCCCCCGCGTACAAGAGCGAGGCGTTCCCCCCCACCTTCTACGCCGCCAAAGGGGCCGGGTTATCAGGCAATCCTGGCCAGGCTGCCGCCGCCAACGAGGTGAGCCCGCCAAGCGACCAGTCGGAGGGCAGCAGCTCCGGCTCGGCGGAAGAGGAGAAGCTGGACACGGCCGAGATCGCCTTCCAAGTGAAAGAGCAGCTCCTGAAGCACAACATTGGCCAGCGCGTCTTCGGCCATTACGTCCTGGGCCTTTCTCAGGGCTCCGTCAGCGAGATCCTGGCTCGGCCGAAGCCTTGGCGCAAGCTCACGGTCAAGGGGAAAGAGCCGTTTATCAAGATGAAGCAGTTCCTCTCCGACGAGCAGAACGTCTTAGCTCTGCGGACGATTCAGGTGCGCCAGAGAGGTGAGTGGCCCCGGCGATCAGTTGGCGCGCAGGCGTGCTTTTGCCGTCCCTTTGGGCCCAGCGGGAGCTGCCTGGGCCGCCTGAGCGCAGTTCTGTTCGGGTGGCCAGAGGAGTGAAGCTCGGGCTCACCGCGAGGCTCCGAGTATCAGCTCCGTGCTTATTTCAATTTGCACTTGCATCTGTGTGCATAAGTAGACAGGGAAATTGTGTAAAAGGACAACAGCTGAAGGGGAACTCTAATTTGTGCAACTTTCCCTCATAAACTAAAGCATGAAGAGGTCTCTTTCCCAAAGTACAGATAGCAGAGGTAACGACACCCCTGAGCCCCCCGGTGGCCTCCACGCTGCGGCTCCCTCCGCCCTGCCACGTCGCTTCGGAAAGGGCCACGCCTCCGTGGCCGAGCAGCCGCTCTCGGGGTCCATCCCCAGCCACTGCCAGTTCGGGGAAGCTGGTGGGATCCGTGGACCATTCCCAGGACTCCGCCCCCGTCCGGCCCGAGCGCGGGTTGGCCTTCGCCGGCCTGATCCCCATCGGTCCCCTCTGTGCAGAACCGCTCAGCCAGAGCCTTGGTTCCTTTCCCCTTCGGCGAACAGTAAATGGGGGGAGGCGTGCCTTTGCGCAGAGGCTCCTGCAAGCAGCTGAGGGCTGGCCTGGGCCAACGCTCGCTGGGCGTCCCGTGGGTTACAAAAGAGGAGGCGAGTGACCGCCTGCGCGATTGTGCTTCTTCGACCAGGCAGCATCACGCCGAGGATCCGGACGCCAGAAACCGGCTCCGACGACGCCATCAAGAGCATCCTGGAGCAAGCCAAGAAAGAGATTGAGTCCCAGAAAGGAGGTGAGGGGCCCGACGGGCCATGTGCGCCGCCTTCGGTTGTGTCCTGAGTTTCGGAGCTCACCCAAGAATCAGAGGCGCCCTTTTGTGCCCAGGCAGCTTGGGGGAACTCTGGGTAAGCGAACGGCCGATCGGCCTCTCGGCGAGGCGAGGCTGCCCAAGACAGGGCCTTTTCAATGGAGCTGCATTAAGCAATCCCCTCCAGTGCAGCTTTGGGCAGTTTGTAAAATGGTTCTGCAGCTGGCGACCGACTGCTTTTAGAGAAAGCTGAAAGGGGTTTGAAAGAGGCTTCATCCCTTTGGTGCATGTGCAGACACCTCCCGTCTCCCCTTTGCTGCAGATCAAGTAAACTGAGCAGGGTTTAGCGACAGTAGACAGACTGTGCAGCCTCTTTACCAGAAGGAAAAGTGAGGCAAACATATATAACATGGGAAGCGATTTCTCTTTTAAATGCTCTTTGGAGTTCTCTGAATGTGAACTGTGACCCATCAGCTTGGGAATGCAAAATGAGTAACTCAGCTTTGCTTTGTCAGTTTAAATTAGACTCTCTTATGCTGCCCTCTAGTGGTTTTTATGCAGCAATTTCACAAGGTGTCAGCGTCGTCTTTGGCAAACCAAATATTCTCTCTGCAAAAGGACCATATTGTCCCGTAAAGAGTACCTCGGACTTGGAATTTGAGGGAGCCTCACCTGGAATACGCCGTTGTCCTCTTTCCTTTTGGCTTCTGGCTGTCTGTGTATTTAAAATACCTTTCGTCTGTTTTTTAGGCTCAGTCTTCACAGGGCAGCTTCCAACCCCTCAGATTTAACCATAAAGCACCATAAAACAGCGGTTACATTCACGATAAAGTGACAAAACCGCAGTATCGAGAGCGCTGGCCTACAGCACGGCACAGCAACCAGGCAATCCATGCTCTAGTTTGCAAGTAATTCAGCACCAAAGCAAGCCACCCGCATGATAGCATCCTTTCGAGAAAAACTGTGCATCAACCAGTGGGGTGGAAAATCCACCAAAAAGTTACAGTGGGTCGTGCCTCGCCAAGCCCGGGACCTCTGCAGAGCGTTCCGACCCTTCCTGCCCATGGGCCTCACACGTAAATGAACCGATCCCACACCATGGGCAGGTTGGCAGGGTCACGAAGGGCCTTGGAGTAACTTGGTCCCAAATGCCTAGACTCTAGAGCTTTAACAATCCGTTCTGGCACTTTGGATCGGTACGACGCTGTCTGGCTTCTCCCCACATCCCTCAGGCTGGTGGACCGTGTCCCACCCAAGGGCTTCTTGCCTGGTTGGTTTAAAAGGGACTGAAGTCCCCATCTTTTGTTTCGAAGTAAATGTGGCCAATATCTATATTCTGAGGGTGTTCTGTTTGCCAGACAGGTAGTCTGGAGGCCGAAGTATATTTTTTTGTCACGCATAAGCCCACAAAAGCCTTCCGTTGGAGGGTCCAGCTTCATCGCCAACTTGATGCAGTCAAGCAGAAGGGGCTTATTTATTATTTTTACAGATGCAGCCTGATTAAAGAAATGTCAATCGATCGGTCATAAGAGGGTTAGTCAATTAAGAGATGAATCTACTAATTGGATTAAATATGGTAAAAACAAAATTTCCTAAGCAGCGAGCAGAATTCCTTTATTTTTAAATTATGTGGTCTGTGTGTCATATGTCATCGTAGAAGAGGGACTGGATCCCATGGGAGAGAAGGTTTTGGAATGCTTCTTTGACCATAGTGCAATTCCTGTCTGCTGGTTTTTTTTAATGGGCCCATTTAAAAAACATTAACTCTGCTGTTTAGTTAATCGGGGCATAGTTTAGTTGATTAGAAGTTTTTTTAAAAATTGATTAAGCCATGTAGGGCACAATCCTGTGGGGATGCCCTCTGGACTTGGAGTACCGCAGGCAGGCCTGGCAGGGCAGCGGGGGTGTCCCTGGGCTCCCTCCCCTTTGCAAAACAGCCGCACGGCTAGTAGGGGCAGTTTAACGTGCGATGCTTGGGGGTGGGAGGGATGGAGGCGAACGGTCCCCCGAGATCCGTTGCATCCTGGGAGCGCTGAGCTCCTTCCTGCCCTGCTTGCAGAAGACCCACCAAAGGCCCTTCTTCAAGGCCGGTTTTGCAGCTCCAGAAAAGTGTCGGGTGTGACTCTCTCTGTTCTGGCCCGGAGGGTCAAGGGGGCATCTGAGCTCCAAGGCCACATCGAGGTCATGTGTGATTTTTGATCATGAGGCTTCGTAAAGGACCGTGTGGTTGCTGTGCCCACCAGCTGGAGATGACAGGCAGTTGCTTTATTTCCTCTTACATTTCTCGGATGTTACACACAAAATCAAAGCGCCCTGAAGTTCTCCTGTGGCGTGTGTCCTTTGCACACCAAATGACCACCACATCCATTCAATCCATCCCGATTCCGGGTTGTAGCACAATAAGGTTTGGAAAAAGTCTAAGAGAGGCGAGCACATCAACAGGGCACTGTATATCAGTATGGACACAGATAGGGACAGAACTGCTGCCATCTCCCTCCCTCCCTCCCTCCCTCCCTCCCTCCCTTTTTTAAAGAATGCCTCCATTTAAAATTTTATAGAGTGTCAGAAATACCAGTATCTTGCCAGCGGGTCAATATTTAATCAGCTTTGCTCTGATGCAGAAGACAACCTGATGCCTTCCAGTTGCTTGGGACTAGAATTCCCATAATCCCTGAATGTTAACCACCCTGTCTGGGGCTTATGGGAGATGGAGTCCAAAACTTGGGAGGGCACCAATTTGCCAGTTTGCATCAGGAAGCACGATCTGGGTATCGGGAGGCGTGGAGGAAGTGCCCAGATAAACGGCTGTTGAGGTAACTCAGCTGAACCCCAGCTGCCTCCCGGTTGCCACCTTCATCCGTGTTTTTGGCAACCCCGCAGGGGACACCAAGAGCTCCACGGTGACCCAGGCGGTCACCAACGGCACCGGCACCAGCAACTCGGAAGATGCCATCAAGAGCATCCTGGAGCAGGCCCGCCGGGAGATGCAAGCGCAGCAGCAGGCCCTGATGGAGATCGAGTCGGGCAGCAGTGCTGGCCGGCCCGCCGCCACGGCGCCCGCAGAGCGCTCCACCTTGGCCACCGTCAGCCAGAACATCGTCCAGGCCTACATCAAGCAGGAGGAAGGGATGCTGGGCCCGAGCCCCGGCACCAGCGCAGCCCCGCCCCCCCTGACCGTGCTTTCTCCGGCCGCCTTCGTGCAGAGCATCATCCGGAAGGTCAAGTCCGAGATCGGGGATGCCAGCTCCTACTTCGACCAGCACTGGGCCTCGGAGAGGAGCCTGCTCAGCCGCCCGTACACCTCGGTGTCGCCCTCGCTCTCCTCCTCCTCCAGCTACTCCAGCATGGCCAACGGCCGCTTGTGGCCGCGGGGGGAGCCCGGCGACCCCGCGCTGAACGAGGAGGACCTCCCCACCTCCGAGGACGAGCCCCACCGGGCGCCGGAGGTCAAGCCGGAGGTGGCTGGCGCTGAGGCCCAGCCCGCGGGGCGCCTCTCGTACTACCCGTCCTACGTGCCAAGGACTCTCAAGCCCACTGTCCCGCCCCTGACGCCGGAGCAGTACGAGATGTACATGTACAGGGAAGTGGACACCATGGAGCTGACGCGGCAGGTCAAGGAGAAGCTGGCCAAGAACGGGATCTGCCAGCGCATTTTTGGGGAGAAGGTAGCTCGGCAGCGGATACGGACCGTGGGGCTGGCCGGAGAGTGTCAGAGAGACTGTGTGTGAGCGTGCGTGGGGTGGAGCGTGCGTGTGTGCGACTGATGGGCAGCCAGTAGGTCTCCAGATGTTTGGGACGCCAGCTTCCCGAAGGCCCTCCCACAGGGCCAGCGGTCAGGAAGGCTAGCTGTGGAGGTGAAACTGTTTGCCTACTTTCTGCCTCCACTGGTGTATACGAGAAACAGAATGCTGTCAAGCGACAGGAAGGGACAGTTCCGCTGCTGGGGGGGAGTGCTTGCTTCTTGTTCGCTAAGGTTGCCACTTCGAGGAGCAGAGGCCTTCTCTGGTACCGAAACGTCGCAAGCCTCAGTGCAGGCAGAGCAGTGGGGGAACCGTCACCCCTTTAATCTCTTCCCATGTGGCATAAAACGCAGCAGCACTGAAAGAACTGCGCAGCGGCAAATCTGCTTCATCCCCCCCATTCCCCCTCCCACTTTTGCTGTTCTTGTCCCCCAGAATCGCCAGCCTTCATCTTGTTCACCGCTGGCTCCCTTCCACCTCCGATGACCCCCGTCCTCAACCCCCCCAGCATGTCCTCAGAGTCGCCACTGGCTCTGCTTTCTCCACGGAAGAATTTTGCCAGACCCTGTGTGGCATTTTCGGGGTCATAATTACAATGCCCCGCAAATCCCTCAGCATTTTGGTTGGGCCTCCTCCTCTTCCTCCTCCTCATGAAAGACTTTTGATTTTAGCTGAGCCTTCTCAGGTCATAATTACATTATCCCCCAAGCCCCTCAGGGTTTTAGGGCACGTCCCCTCCTCGGGAGGCATTCTGCACCACACGGCCTTCTCGGGGTTGGCCCCACGTTCTGCTCTTTGTGTTTTTGTCCTCCGCCAGAAGGACCCCTCGGAAGTTTAGCTGGGCCTTCTCAGGCCATAACTCGGTGGCCCAGCCGAGCAGGAGAGCCCCGCGTCCCACTCTGGGGCACGGGGGCTTCCCCCCGCAGCCCCCCAGCATGGTGGGCAGGCTCCCTGGGCACCACAGTCCCCTCGGGGCAGCGGGCGTTCCCGGTCAGGCAGCCCCTCGGCCGGCCATGGGGCCTCAGGCCGTGGCACTGCTGACGCGGGCCCTGTGTGGCTTCCCTTGCAGGTGCTGGGCCTGTCGCAAGGGAGCGTGAGCGACATGCTGTCCAGGCCCAAGCCGTGGAGCAAGCTGACACAGAAGGGGCGCGAGCCGTTCATCCGGATGCAGCTCTGGCTCACGGACCAGCTGGGCCACGGCATCGCCCCCCAGGCGGGCGCCCCGCATGGTAGGCTCCCCCCGCGGGGCTCCCTCGGGCCAGGCTTGGCGGCTGCTTCTCCGGGCAGGCCCGCCGTCCCCCCGCCCTGCCGTGCAGGCACATTTCCAAGCCTCGGGGAAGGCCGCAGCGACCCGCTGTCCAGTTCCTCTCCTTGCGCGTTCCCCCAAGGCCGGGTGCACGTGTGCCTGACATCTCGTGCCAAACGGTTCATCCTTAGGAGCGTGTGCACTGCAATGTTGGAAGCCCATAAATTGATAACCCGGGTGCGCTGTGGTTAGTTTTGGCATGTGCATTCCTTGCCTGCACATCGGGTCGCTTGTGTTTTCATGAGTTTCAGCTCCGCTTGCAAAAGACCGGCATTCCACTTCTCTTTATTTACATCCATTTATTTGTCCAAGAAACGTTTGCAGCACGTTTCCACTGCCGCAACCTCACAGCTTGATGCTTGGTTCCCCCCAGTTTCCTCCTCACCACTCTCCCAACATTTTGTCTTGCTTGCAGCCAGTCCGGGGGAGGCCCAGTCTTCCCCTTCCCCGCCCCCCAGCCCCTCAGAGCAAGAGAAGAGCCCCCCGGAGCCCCTGAGCCTGGCTCTGGAGAGCAGCAAAGAGAACCAGCAGCCGGAAAGCAGGCCCAGCTCCTCGCTCAGTGGGAAGCTGTGTCCCAGCAATGGGCAGGCACCCGTGGGCATTCAGGAGATCGTGGCCATGTCGCCGGAGCTGGACACGTACTCCATCACGAAGAAGGTCAAGGAGGTGCTCACCGACAACAACCTCGGTACGGATGCAGCCCGGCAGCACACGGCTCGGGAGGGAACGAGGGCGAGCAAGCTGCAACCCTCCCGTTAACTTTATCTGGCACTGGGATGTGTTTTGTACTCTCAAAGCCTCCTGGTGGCAGCTTCCCCTCAGTCACTTTAGTGCCGTGGAGGCCAATGAAAAACGGAGAGGAAGCGGACGGTGTGGGTGGGGCGGGAGACGGGGGGGGGGTGCAGCGCATCTCTTGCAACAGGGACGGTGCCTCCTCCGCTGAGCTCACGAGTCGTTTTTGTGTCTCTGTGGCACAATACCCCAGGGCTCCTACTCTAATTAGACCAGGGACTGAAGGCATCCCATGAATGCACGGAAACAGATCATGTTTCAGCAGTTGGAAAACTGAGCTGAGGATCTCAGCTTAAAGCGCACGCACAGACACACTTCCAGGCTTTAGGAACAGGACAGGTTGCCTCTGGGTTATGAAGGGCTGAATAAGGTGCGTAAGGGGCTTTTCAGTGGTCTGTGCACTTCACCATCTCTCCCCATTAAATGCAAATCCAGCATAAATTATGCAAAAGAAGGGAGCACTTGCATCGTTGCCTAATGTATGCAGATGGCCGAGGTTCTTTTTCTTGGCATGCTTTCTGGATTGTCTGGGTGCAACACGTGAATTGTCTTGAGCATAGGGCACACGCCTCTGTGATTATAAGCCAGAATGCGGAAGACGATGGCTGTAGTTATTCATTTGAAGTCTTTCCATGCCGTCCAAATACTAAAGTCTCTCATGGACCACTGAAGAAATGGGGAGCAGCTCCAGCTGGGCAGGGCACCAAAGGCTGCTCTCGCTCCAAGACGGCCTCCCCCAGCCTGGTGCTCTCCAGATGTGTCGGCCAACATCTTGTCTCACCCCAAAGCATCACGGGCTCGCGCGATCCCTTCGCTTGGAAAGGGCCGTCGTGCGCTCACCTGCCCGTTTGTCTCTCCCGCCAGGCCAGCGGCTCTTCGGCGAGAGCATCCTGGGTCTGACCCAGGGCTCCGTCTCAGATCTTCTTTCCAGGCCGAAGCCCTGGCACAAGCTGAGCCTCAAAGGGAGGGAGCCCTTTGTCCGCATGCAGCTCTGGCTGAACGATCCGCACAATGTGGACAAGCTCCGGGACATGAAGAAGCTGGAGAAGAAAGGTGAGCGCCACCAGCCGCTTTTGCCCCACGTCGGAGCGCTCTGGCTCTTGCGGGGTTGCCAGGAGCTGCCCCACCTGGACTGTCCGTGTGGGACGTCACAAGGCGTGCAGGAGCCAGGCCTGTGAGAGGTGCAAACTTCTGCAGCGTGGAGCCGCCTTTGGACTGAATGGGAAACGCGGAAAAGGGCTGAGCATGCATGAAAGACTGGCCTTTTCCGTATCCCTTGCCAGAAATGTGCATGGCATAAACGGGGCCTTGATCCACAAAAGCCAGGTGTGCGATTTGTGAACACAGCCGTTGCCTAGTTTGCCGACAAGCTCCTGTCCAAGCAAGAGTGTCAGCCTTGCAAAGGACTGATGGGCTTTATGATCCGCGTGGCCCTGGGTGGCTCCGCAGCAGCCCGGGTGCCAAAAGGAGGCAAACCCCCTGCTTCTCTCCCGTTCTGCGGAAGAGGCTTCCGTGCGCAGCAGCTTGTTTTTTCATGTGTCGGGGTAGCTTTAAAGGTGGTTGCTGCCTTTGGGACACCCCGTCATTGCCACGAATGCACCTTTTGCTTCTGACTATGAAAATCGCAAATACCTTGCATCCCAAGAAAGCTCGTTAGGTATCCTTGGACCTCTGCCGCTTCCCCACTGTGTCTTGCGCAGGGCAGCCCCAGAGACAAGCGTGGTAGAGTCTCCCCTGGGGACCAAGACCCCCACACAAGAGCCTCCTGGCCCCGCGTCTCCTCCTCCCCAGGGCCAGCTGCCCGCCCCCCTGCTTTCTGGTGGCAGGAAGGGCCGCAGGCACCGCCTTCTTGCTCTCTGCCAACAGGCAAATGCGCGATGACGGGGAAGGGGACTGGGCACCTGAGCAACTGGGGGCAGCGATGAGGGAGAGGTAGCCATGTGCAAGGAGGGGACCTGCGCAGGGTGTCTCGCCCGTGGAGCTGCACCGGGTCACCTCCTCTGTTTTGGAAGCAGAAGATGCTTGGTGAATTCAGAATGCAGGGACAGGGCCCGTTCTCTCTTTATTCTGTCTGTCTGTCTGTCTCCAGCCTACCTGAAGCGTCGCTATGGGCTGATCAACACCGGCTCAGACAGCGAGTCCCCCAACGCTCACTCCGAATGCCCAAGCCCTGGCCTCCAGTCCCAGGACCTCGGCCTCCTACAGATCAAGAAGCCGAGGGTCGTCTTGGCTCCCGAAGAGAAGGAGGCCCTGAAAAGGGCTTATCAGCTGGAGCCGTACCCGTCTCAGCAGACCATCGAGCTGCTTTCCTTCCAGCTGAACCTCAAGACCAACACCGTGATCAACTGGTTCCATAACTACAGGTACAAGATGGGCCCATTCATAGCCACCCCCCCACCCCCACCCCACTCCCTGCCAGCTTGCACCTGCCAGGCAGACGGTTCACCACCCCAGAACCTGGCCAGGACATCTCCAATTATATTATATTGTTTTTATATTGTTATTATTTATTTATTGTTGTGAGCCGCCCCAAGGCTTCAGTGAATGGGGCGGCATAGAAGGTTTTTTAATTAATTAATAAACCTATGGGAAGCTTGGTGTGAAATACTGACAATTAAAGAAGGGGGTGCCCTTTAATGCGACCGCTCGACCCACGCGCCGTGGAAGGCAGTCACAGAGGTCAAGACGGGCTGTGCTACTGGAGGCTGCATCGTTTACAGGGCTTTGCAGTCGCAAGAACCCGTGGAGGACGTCTCTGCCGTTCCTACTCGGTGGCAAAGCGTTCTGTCTGAGGAGGGGGGCAGGGAGAGGGTGGCTTGGACCGACGTGACTCGAGCCCCAGATCTGCTCGGCCTGATTCCGGTGTCCTGTCCTCCGGGCGGCGCTCCCTATCAGTCCTACTCAGGCTGCAGACGCTGCCCCTTCTCAGTGACTTTCTCTCTCTCTCACTGGCCCTTCCCTCTGACAGGTCCCGGATGCGCCGGGAGATGCTGGTGGAAGGGGCGCAGGACGACACCGACCCCGAGCAGAGTGCGACGCCCGCCGGCAGCGGGCTCAAGGACCCACAGCCGCTCCAGAGTCCCGACTCGGAGGGGGAAGACCGGAAGCCCACCTTCCGAGATGCCGGGTGCCAAGGCGGAGGAGGGTCTCCTGTCAGGATCAAGGAGGAGCAGCTGGAGGCGGGTGAGGAGCATGCGCCTCACAGGGACCCTGCTGGCCCGGACGGGGAGGCCGACGCTCCGCCGGGGCCCGGCCTCAAGGAAGAGCAGGTGGAGACCACCTGTGCCACCAGCCCACCCGAGGCGCCCAGCCTCACCTGGGGCACAGCCCCCCATAGCAAAACACACCTGTCCGGGGCTCCTGAATACTCCTCTTTGCATCACCCCATGGACTCGGAGAGTGGCGAGCGGCCCCACCCCGACCCCACCAGCTTTAAGTCCACGTCCGAGTCTTCCCGGTGCAGCTTGGAGGTCTCCCTGAACTCCCCATCCGCAGCCTCGTCTCCGGGCCTCATGATGTCCGTCTCTCCCGTTCCCTCCTCCTCGGCCCCCATCTCCCCGTTGCCCGTGAGCAGCGCCCCTGCCCACGTGCAGAGCTTGAGTCCTCCCACAGAAACTGTCGCTCTGCCCCCCAGTGCCAAACTGAGTACAAACATTCAGCGACGGCATGAGAAGATGGCCAACCTGAACAGTATCATCCACAGGCTGGAGAGAGCGGCCAACCGAGAAGAGCCCCTGGAGTGGGAATTCTGAGGGGCCAAGCAGAGCATACAGCCGCCCAGATTGTCTTGCCCAGGTTCTAAGCTCCGTGGAACATGCGGAAGAAGCAGGGAGTCAACACGGAGTGTATATAAAAATAGATCTATATATACAGACATACATATATATATATATATTTTAATAATTTCATCAAGGACTAAGGAAGAGATGAAAAATCAGCTCCATTTGTTGAACAAGAGTGACTGACTGCTCCTTTTTCTTAGTTCCTGATAGGAAGATAAAATTGACTTTTTTGTTTTAAATTTGAAAAGCAAACAAAAACAAAAAAAAACCCCCTGGGAACACTTTTAGAAGAAAAAAATTAAATAATATTTATAGACCTCTTTTAGATATTTTAATAAAAGGAAACTTTGGAATTTATTAACAGCTCAAGCTGCTTTGATATTAAAAGATAGCTATAAACTGTATCAGTTGTGTCATTAAATGTCCACTGAAAGTCTTGTAGTTTGCCACTGGATGAGATTAAAAAAAAAATAATGCTAAAACCCAGACTCATTGATCAAAGCCATCAAGAAGCACTATGAGACTGATTGCCGGGGGATGCTTTGCTGCCCCACGTCTGTCTGCGAGACGTCGCTTCGCTACAGCTTTTCCAGAGACTTGTCCTCTAGTCTGCAAAGACTCTAAATTTGGAATCCGCGATGCCATCCCAAGTCTGATATTTAGTTATGGTGGAACCTTTTGAAAGCATTTTTTTCTTTTCCTTTCCTTTCTCTCCCCCCTCCCCCACCTTTTAGTAACCCAGGAAACAAAGCTGTTATGTGCTGTTCTATATGTTGTAGAAATATGGTTGTAATAGCCTTCCTGAACGCGAAGTAGCATGGTTTCTGAACTGACTTCTTAGTCCTTATGCTTCCTCTAGCTGCGACCCACCAGAAACAAAAAGGAAGGGATGCAACAGGAACATCGTCAAAGAAGCAATTGGCAGCTGTCAGAAGCCACGTCTTTTCTGCCCACTTTTTAAAAAACAAACAAAGCTGCAACATCTTTTGTTTCAAAAAGGTGTGTTTGGTAACTTGAAAAGTCTGCTTTGCATTTGGGTTTGGACAGGGACAGACTTTAATGATAAGTTGGACGGCCCTATTTGTACATGCAATCGCCTTTTGCTCAGCTCGGCGTTTCGTTTGGGGAAGGGGGCAGCCGTTTGAGCACTAAAACAGAGATTAAAATGTCGGCTTTGTAGCCAAATCTGTACCCCCCTGACTTGGTTATCAGCCCAGTCAAGAACCGGAGCGTGTCGGGCCGCTGTGTAGCTACATTCCACCTTCCACCCTTGTCGAGACCGCATGGCATTGGGTCAGGGGACTTTGAAACTTCGGTGCTTCTCACAGGCCCTATTATATATCAAAACCTATTTGGCTTCCCTTTAAAAAGAAAACAGAATGTCACAGGTTCACACTGTCGTGAAGAAAAGCTTGACAGTATGTGGACTAAGCCAACCGGAATGTCAGAAGCTGGGGCAGAGGGTGCTAGGCACAACTCCCAGTTACATGGAGATGGAGCTTCAAACCTTCACGCAGCGTTCTCTGGAGCGAGAGCTACAGCAGCGACCTCTGTCTGGCCCCCTGCCCCCAACTTGGTCTCTGCTCGCCAAGAACGGGAGTTCTTGAAAACTTGCCATTTCGCAAAGCATTACTTCGCAGGTGCTTGCTTTGCGTACTATCTCGTCGTATAATGTGTGACATATTTGTATAAGGTTTGCCATAATATATTAGCAGCAGCGGATCCTAATATGCAAAGCAAGTTCCTGCAGATGTGATGTGTCCCATGTATCCTGAGTGGGGATTGTGTGTTTTGGTAGGCCAGGGTGCAGGGCGAGGACGTGGCCCCTTCTCCCAGATGTCCATCTGGAACTCTGGTGTACATTTTTGCGGCAGGAGCACTAACAGAGAGGTCTTGCTCCGAGGCGGACGAAGGCCCAAGAGAGATTCCATCCCTTAGAATTAAGAGTAGCATCGTGACTGCGTCGGCCCGCTCGGCAACCCTCACCTTCACCTGGAACCTTCTATCATCCCTCTAATAGTGATCTCAGATGGTTAAGTGTCGTCCGAACTGGAGCAAAACGCAGCCACTGAGAAACGAGGGAGGTATCCGCCTGTCCGACGAACCCAGAGGTATGGCAGTGGTGGACGATGTCTTGCTCTTTAAATGTGAACAGGAGGAAACCGGTCGGTGAGGGCGGCAGGCGCTCGTGTGGAGCATGAGTTAGCAGGGAAGAGTGCGGGTCGATTGCGGCGCGTGGCCTTTTCTGACTCGCCCGCTGCAATCTGGCTTATAATCAGGCCGGTCTGGTGGAGACAGAGGCCGCCGCAGGGCTGGCCTGCGCCTGCTCGGCTGGCTGTGGGCCAGGGTGATGTGCCCGAGCTCGTGGCCGCTGAGCCGCTTTGGCGCCTGCCGTGCGGGGAGGTTACAAGCACGGCTGGAGGTGGCGACGGGGATGCAGGGCAAGAGCAGAGCGTGGCGCTGGAGCCTCCCGAGCGGAGCGGGAGCTCTCCACGGGCGGGTCGGGAAGGCTCTGCCGGGCTGTCGCGGGCCTGCGATGCAGCCAGTGGGCATCGCCCTGGGGGTTCCCGCAGTGCCGGATGTGGAACGCCCGTTTTGCACACGGAAGGACCCGAGTCCCATCCCCAACATCCCTGCATAGGGCTGGGGAAAGACTCCCCCGGATCTGAAATCCTGGCGTTCCATTGCTCCTGCCTGTCGAAGGCATGGGGGCAGGCGTGCTTCTGCTCCGATTCAGGGTGAGGCCACTCACACCGATAGGGCAGCTGGTTTTGCATGCAGCTGGTAAGCACAGGATTAGTTCTGGGAGCAAAGCCTGGGGAAAGCAGCTGGGGGGGGGGGCCAGGAGTGCTTTTGTGCCCCCATTCCTGCTGCCTCAGGATTGTATCCGTGCTGAGGATCTGACTGCGAGTCTGCTTGCTGCCTCTGGGCGATCAAAGGTGCTCCGTGGGATATGCAGTATTCCTTTGAGTCCTTCAAAAGCAATATGCAGGCCGGTGAGCAAGGCCGGTCCAGGAGACCCCTCTGTTGGCGGACTGGTGCTGTCAGGGGAGCACAGCTGGACTGCCAGATGTGGGAGAGGGAAGCAGCCTGGCTAGAGCCCCGCCCCACCCGAATCAGTGGAGGGGCCTCCTTTCCGGATAGCTGCTTTGCCCTTTAAAAGACCCTTTGAGATTTATCAGATCACTTCTTGCTGACATTGCACAAGCAGCCTTCCTACCTATTCCAGCCATGTAGAGGCTGCATTTCAGTAAGCAACTCCCCCAAGGAATACTAATTTTAAAACCTCTGTTAAAAGCCACGCAATAAAAGGCCCGCAACAGAGATGGCTTCTATAAAAGCCAGATAAAGCCACCAAGCTAAAATCAAATGCCTGGATGTTAAGTTTAGGGTCAGGGACAGGCGAGCCTCCCTGGGGAGCTTATTTCCAGGATAAGGCCCTGCCGGAGCCCCTATCCGCCTCCCCACAGGCAACAGCGGGCCCTGCAGAGGGGCCACTGACTAGGCTCTTTAGGCAGGTTCCTGGTGGCGGAGCCCCTCCTCAAGCCGCTTAAAGTTTGAACCAGCACCTTGGACCGAACTGTTGTCATAGTTTTAATTTCGGGGTGTGGGTGATTCTCTCTTTGAATTGACCCGGTGTCCTTCAAGAAACTTCTACCCTTCTATTCATCCGTTTAACCCCTTTTGACGCAAAAAGCCTCTACGCAAACAGGTAAGGAGGTGCCCATCAGCGGCTACGCAGCAGGTGTGTGCTTTCCCCGTGCAAGCATTTGTGTCTGAATGGAAGGCATTTTTATATAGTGGCAGGTCCGAGTTTTACTTGATCCAGCGCTATTTGGGGACCTGGATTCCGTAGTCTCTAACAACCACATGAACAAATGCAACGTTTACCTACTAGCTTTTGTACCCGTTTTGCACACCAGTGGGAAATGGAAAGTTGAGTTGGCTCCAGCAACTTCTCCCCTTGACATGCTACAGATGAGCTTTAGTGAAGCAGGACCTTTGAACTAAGCACTTAGATATCGTCTTTCGAACCCCCAGAGAAATCTTGCACTCAAAGCAGGCAGGGTGCCTCCGTCACATTTTCTGAGGTTCATGTACTGTACTTTAAAAAGTTTCTACAAGATTGAACTTTGTTAAACATTTAAAAAAGAAAAGGCCCACAAGTTCTGTACAAGAGCCACTAAAAAAACAATACAGAAATTGTATAACAACTTGGCTTGACGTCTCCGTTTTTTGTGTTCAGTCTTAGCCATCTAGTTGAAAACCACTTTTATTCTGCGCCCCTTGAACTTGAATGAATGATGGTAACATGCCAGAGGAATGCCAGGTTTATCCCACTGGGACAACAAACTAAGAGAAATTTAGCTGAGATGGTCAATTCAATCCTGCGTTATAAAAAGAAGCTTGTATCCACGTGGGGATGTCCGAAGCTGCCTATGGACAGGACACCTCATCTTGTGGGTTCCGAAGAATAGATCATTTTCAGAATAAAAACAAAGCATTTCAAATTGTTTATTGTTTTTCCTCCAAGGAGCTCAAGGTAGCAAACACGGTCATTGCTCACAATTGTATACTCACAACAACCCTGTGAGGTAGGTCAGACTGAGAGCTCATGACTGTCCAAGGCTTTTCAAGTGCTCTTCATGGATGAGAGGATTTGAACCTGGGAGTGCTTCCAAACGGAGGGCTTTTAGCTACTGGCGTCTAGATACTGAACTTGTCCTGGATAGACGCTAAATGCTATACCACACTTACTGTCAGAATCACAGACTAGATATGTGCCGAATAACAGCCTTCTGCATGGGAGCACCCTAAAAATTCAGCTTCGGCTCATGAGAAAAGGGGTTAGCATGAACTTTCTTGCCCTTCTTCATGTGTGCAATCGCTCTTTCCTTTGCCAAGCCCTACCGCCTTGCGCTGGGCGTGCAAAACTGGGTGACACAAACAGACCTATTTGTGTGTGGCAGTTAAGTCTCGGGATGGTTGGATGCAGCAAGATTGCAATTTGCCGTGCCTGCCCAGGTCGCCCCGCCTCCAGCTCTCGCCCTGTAATGTTTCGTTCTCGCCCTGCAACGTTTCGTTCCAGGAACCCGGAAGCAATCTCTGAGCCTCAGCACAGGGGAGCTTGTGGTTTTTATCTGCAAAGGAAAATGTTTCCAAGCAGTCGCCTTTCTAACAAATTATTCATGCAGCTTCTGTGCATGCGAAATTACTAAATCCTCCATTTGTGGAAGAAGAAAAACACACAGCATGTTCAGCTTTACTGCTCAGTTCTTGAATGGAAGTCTTGAATTCTACTTCCTTCAACAAATGGGCGGAATGGACCTGAGACGGCAGTTTCCTAATCAGAAGCACAACAGATAGGCCCTGCCTATCTTATTCTTCTCGGTGATAACCCAGAGGTAGGATACTCTGACGTTCCCTTAATCTGCTCTACACATTTGAGTGAGCTGGAGACTTACTATTATTAGAACATTTCTATGTTTTGGCTGCATGTCCGACAGAATTCTCAATGGCTTTACAAAAACATGCTTGGGTGTGCAGAACGAACGCTACTTTGGTGCAGTGTCAGACCCAGCCTGATGCTTTTCTCGACAGTCAGCATGGAAGGAGAGATGCAAGGAACAAGAAAACAAGAAACTTGACATTAACTACATAAAGCCACAACCTACTGGGGAAGCGACGACAGGATAAAAGGACGACATGGAGTCTTTTTAAGGCAGGGGTGGCTGAGTTGTGGCTTCCACCTTTCACCCCAGCCAGCAAAGCGAATGCTTCAGGATGATAGAAGTTGTAGTCCAACGT
This sequence comes from Varanus komodoensis, assembly GCF_004798865.1. Lineage (NCBI taxonomy): Eukaryota > Metazoa > Chordata > Lepidosauria > Squamata > Varanidae > Varanus > Varanus komodoensis. The sequence goes on from NW_025335909.1 coordinate 8,035,397, forward strand.
CACCTGGCAGGCTCCAGTTGCTCCACCCCTTGTTTAAGGCAAAGTGCTTTTTAAAACCCCTTTGACGTAATACACAGTTTGCTTCCTGCTTTGCTGAAGGTTTGAAGGAGTGTTTCGGGTGTGTGCCTGATCTGCCCTGCCGTCCAAAACTATGAGCAAGCGCCTCCAGCCACCTTCCCACAGCTGGTTGTGGCGGGTAAGCCAAGATCCTTCAAGGAAGCTTGTGTGCCCCCCAAGATTCCTCCAAACAAAGACTGAAAACAGAAAGTGGACGCAACCTGACATTGCAAGGAGAGAAGGGGGCATTTAAAGCTGCACCATCCCCCCCCCAGTGCTTTAGTGCAGTTTTGGACCTGACATATGAAAAGACGTATAATGTGTGTAGAAGTTCAGCATGTCCGAGCCCCCAAGTGACATCACGAGGAAGAGAAAGAACCTCATGTGCTCACCTCTGTTTTTACACCATGTGGTGGCTGAGATCGTCAGGGCAACAGGAACCAAAAGGCAGCAAAACACACAGCCCTCTTGAGTCCTGCCTCCAATTAATCTAATTCCATTAGCATGTGTGCATGAAACGTCCCCTTGGCACGCCGGCTCAGCGACTGACTGTTCCTTCTCCACCAAAGCTTCCAAAGGCCTGCACGGCATTTTCCATGCAAAGGGGGTCTTCTGTTTTCTGAAAGAGACTTTTGCAGATGCACCAAGAGTACTTTCTCCTCCTCCCTCACCCCACTTTCAGCGTTTAGGGTCTAGCAACCTGGAGACCCTTGCTTTCAGGACTTGCTTCCGCACTGGAGCTGTCGGGCCACGGTGCTGAAAGAGGCTGCAGTTCGGTGGCAAAGCTGCTCGGCGTCGTGTGAAAAAGGACCTGACATGCAGCCGCTTCTGAGATAGTAGCCGTCACTGCATCCTGCAGCAGTGAGTTCCACAAGTGAATTCTGCCTCATGGGAAGAAATGTGTGCTCTCGTTTGGCTCTAGACTGAATCTACTGCCAGCCCATGTCTTGGGATGACACAGCAATTCCCCTCCTCAGAGCTGTTGCAGGCGGCAAAAAGTACTACAGAGAAAGGAGAAACAGCAAGCGCAGACAGTGCTCCAGCTGGGTGATCATTCATAATTTTTACCCTGGGCTCTCCAGTCTTGTAGAAGACCTCTTTAGATGGCCTGTGTGTACCGCTTCAGTTGCAAAGCACACAGCTAACATAAAAAACAAAAAGCCAGCCAGAGAAAAAAACTCCTTCGTTTTTCACATGTTAGAAGAGCTTCTGCCCACCATGATTTAAAATACTAATTTTCAGAACACGTGTAGTTTTGGTTTTAAGCTCACCAAAACCACGGGACTCTCATGCTTGCAGGATGCAAAGGGAGTTGGGACCTGCTGCCCTCTTCACCTGCCACTGCCTGGCTGGACATTCCCGCTGGGTCAGACTTTGGCCCATGGCCCAGTCCCCGGCTGTGCTGCCCTCCCTCACGGACAATGACCGTGCCTCGTCCCAACGTATTTCAGAACTGAAAAGGGCTCCCGGTGGCTCAGGGTCCATTTCCGACACTCCGAACCGTACCCCTGCTGCGCTCTTCAGCAGTTTTCTGGGAACAGGTTCCATTTAAAAACGAAAACAGATCTGATCACAGCAACCTTGTAAAAGTGGCATTTCAAGCTACTGGAACTTCGCGCTTTTACTGTCTGGTTTTCCTACACATACTTCTCTTGCCCCCCCGAAGCGACTGAAAGGGATGCTGGCCGGCTGGCGCAGAAAGAATGATCTCCCTGCAACCGTCCTCCCCACATCCTGGCCCGGAGGGGATTCTGACTCATGTGTTGCCATTTGAAAGCGCAGCTAATAAACTTGTGCCAATATATTACGAAACCTGCTGACACCTTTAGGAAGGCCGGAGAAGGGGAGCCCTGCGCATGCGTCTTGCAGGCCAGGCTGCCTGCAGCCAACGGGGCCTGGAACAACCAGTATTCCCACCCAGGGCTCACCCTCTGCCCCTCCCCCTGGCTTTCCAGAGGCTCTGATGAGCACATTTCCTGTGCGTAGGGAAGGAGGCTGCTGCTGGTGGCTGCTGGCCAGCTGGGTTTTTGCCTGGCTGCAGAAAAAGGAGTTGCTGGCAGGTGTTTACCTGGCCGGAAGGCCAGGCAAGTAGTGTGGGAGGGTGAGGGAAACCCAGAGCGATCCCGCACCCGTGTTGGTTCTTAGAAGAAAGCTGGAATATTGTCACACGGCTCGGCAGCACATCCAGTTCCTCTGCTCCACGTTCATTTCACAACACCCCCGTGCGGTTGGTGACAGCGGGGCGTCCCGGGGTGCCCTTCTGCCTTTTGTGCCGGTTCCCCTCCTTCTCCAAGGCTGGAATGGCTCTCCTAAGCGTCAGTCATGTGCCGCAAATGCTTTAAGCGACAAGTGCAGCTCATTCCGGGCTTGGCCCCACCTGCTCTGCCTTCCTGGAAGCATCTGCAAAACATCTGCTTGGGAGCATCACAACACCTGACCAGCATAGCTGGCCTTGACCGATGTCTCCCTGAGCTCTTTGCGGGGCAGAGAGGAAGCCTTTGACTGTTAAACCCATTTATCATTGTAGTGTAGACATAATCTTAAGCCCGCCCACACCAGAACCAAGCAAAGCTGAGCCTGGGCTGGGCTGGGCCGCCAGGAGGGATGTGCGATGCCAGTTCCCCAGGACAGTCTTGGCCTTCTCCAGTCAGCACGTCTCTTTGGTGGCTTCCACCCGCCAAGGATGTATGTCCCATTTGAAGACCAGCACCCCCAACACACAACCGCAAAGAAATTCCGGGCAACATCACACACAATGGCAGTTTGGCCTTTCCAGAACCAGAATAGGTCTCGGGAGAGCGGGGGAGATCGTGAGTTTCCCCTGAGACTTTGACAGCCGACTGAGTCAAACTCACCTGGCGTTGGAAGATTTCAATCCCTCCACGAACAGGGAAAATGTGTGGTTTCTCCCTGTTCTGCATGCAGGGTGCCCAGCCGCTGATGCTGAATAGCCTGGCTGCTCCCAGGAAAGATCCAGTCCGGAAATCGTGGAGGAAGAGGAAGAGGAAGAGGAAGAGGTGGTGGGTCGCCACCCTTCCCAGCTGATTTTTCTCTGACCTGGCCAGTTGCTTTTAAAAGCAGGTCCCTTTACTTATCATTTGCAAAGGCCCCTTGTTTTAATTTCAACAGGGAATTTCCTCAAGGATCACTCTTATCAAAGAAGCACAGGGCTCAGGCGGGGCTGCCAACTCGCTTCTCAAAGGAAATGAGGATGCAATCGATCACTGGCTCCTGTCGGGACTTCCCTGGAACCGTTCGGCTGGCACAGCACGCAGATCACCGGTGGCCAGGAAGACTTTCCAGCAGCTGAGTCTGACTCACAACGGCGGGTGACCGTTTCTCACGGCTCCGTGTTTCCAAGGGCGCTTGCTCAGCCGCCGCGTCTGCTCGAAGACGGCTGTCCTTTGCGCCCTCCAGCCATGCCCGCCGCAGTGCGAGAACCTCTCGGCCGTACCAGTCGTGCAGCTTGGAGAAGCAGGCCGTGCTTGGGTACACGGGGCTGCTGGGGCCGGCGCCTCCAGCGGCCCCGGCAGCATCGCCCGACAGGGCCCTCCTCCGAGGGGGCAGCGGCGGTGGCTTGAGGCCCTCCTCGTAGCTGCCACCTCCGCAGGTCCTTGCGCTCTCCTGGGGGTTTCCCCCGGGCAGGCTGACTGGCCCTGGGGAATTGTTCCACAACGCACAGCCGTTTTCTTTGGCTGGAATGCAGATGGGGACCGTCTTCTGTAGCAGGCCAGGGCCAAGAGCCACCTGGTCCAAATTTGGAGCCGTCTTGTTCTTCCGGCAGAGGGGCGCCCGCCTCTGGACCCGGTGGCGGCCGGAGAGGCTCCTCTGCATCTCGTCCAGCTGCTTCTCCAGCTCCCTGACCACCAGGCGCAAGTAGTCGAAGCTGGCCCGCGAGAGGGACTTGACCCAGGCCTCCATGGCCGCCTGGCTCTCGGCCGCAAGGATGTAGGTGCGGGACCTGGCGCAGTCGAATTTGATGGCGAAGGCAAACTCTTCCGTGGACTCGCACAGCTCCACGGTGCAGCCCTCCAGGATGATGACTCCCACCGGCTCGCGGCTCTCCCGGTCCTCGAAGTAGAAGAGCATGTTCCCCTTCAGCACGAACCAGCGCCGGTGGTAGGCGGTGTTCCGCTCCCCCTTCTTGCAGAGGAAGCCAGCCTTGTCGGTGGGCGAGTCGCAGGTGGCGTAGAAGGCCAAGCTCCGCTCGTTGAGCTTCATGGTCGCTCACACCTTGCAATGGAAAGAAGGAGAGGGAGAGGCAGAGAGAGGGAGAGGTGGGTCTGAAGCCCCAGAAAGCTCCAGGCCGAAACAGTGGGGAAGGGCCACGTGTAGACACGCTGGCATCCTCCCCAGAAGAAGGCTGCCATTTTGATTCTTCTTCTAGAGCACCAATTGGCAGCAAGGAGATTCCCATGTTTTGGACCTTCCGCCCCGCAAAGCCCGTGCCAGCACAGCGCAGTGAGCGGAATGCCGAGTCCAGGCCCAGTTCACTTGAGCGAACCGACACCTGGCCCTGCTCTGCGGCCTGCAAGGCAGCCTCCTGCGCTGGCAGGGGGGCCCCCATTTCCACTCCAGATCCCCGAAACGTGACTCACTGGCTGTTCCTTCTCACTGCACACCTTCCTCCACTGCTTTTTTAGATGATCAGGAAACGGCTCCAGAGCGAAGCTGAGTTTGTGAGCAAAAAGGGGGCAAAAACCGCCCAACAAATCTCAGCTCATGGTTGAGTTTGCAGTATGTGATTAATGGCACTTCTGTGAGTTTGGGATGCTGGCGTCAGCATTCCTCAACATGATGTCCTTGAGACGTTCGGGGATGCGACTCCCAGGAGTCTTGCCAAGTGGCTATACTAGTTGGCGATGTTGGGAATTGTAGTCTAAACATCTGGTGGGCAGGAAAACATCTTCCAGGTTGTTCTTAGCGTTTCTTATGATGGCTGCAACAACAGTAAAACGGAGGAGAGTCTTCAGCGCCTCAATCACTTCCTCCCGGATTCTCAAAAATTGGCCGCAAAGTTGCATTTGGTTACACAGACCTCACTACTGCAAAAGGTTAATGTGTGGGAGTGCAAAGACACCATACAACAGAAGGGCAACGAGAAGGGCTCGGGTTCAAGTACGAGGGCTGCCCCACAGCAAGTCGGTTCTTGTGGCAAGGGCCAGGCGGATCAGATGGTTTTCAGTCTGTGTCATTTTAACAAGTGCAGGTTCATGAAAGTCGGTACACAATCTACACGTATCATCATAAAACCCGCACTTTGTGTGTTTTTATATTCCAAGCCACAGTTTATGCACATGGGTTGGCCAGGGGATGATGGGAATAGTGATTCAACCCAACCAGAGGGCACTGGATTAGAATAGGTGGCTGTTTGCAGTCAGCCTTTCTGTGAAAACCTGTCTCACCGCATCTGATCTCAACGGGAGCCATTGCAGATAGACTTTGAAGGGCCTCCAGTGCCCCCCTCCCCCAGAATCTGAAAGCTGCTGGCTCTAAGATTTGAGGGGTTGGCATGCCAGGCAAGGTACAGCTCTACCTACTGAAAATTACCTGGCGTGACACCCCCCTCAAATCCTGGAACCAACACTGCTAAATCTGCTACTTCCCCATCCCACATTTCTATAAACATCATAAACCCCAAATGCCCGCACATTACCCGCTAGGTGCACACCCCTCTGGGTGTCCTATTTTTTAGCCCCTGTGGCTATCCAGGACAGAGACAGCTTGTGACCCAGGAGGGAGACCGTGCCTCTTTCCCAGTGACTCCTGCCCACAGGACCGAAAAGGCAAACAAAGGAACTCAGCAAGCCGGGGGCTCATCTAACCTCAGCTGCTTTGCACACACTCGAGGAAGAAAGACACAAGAAAAGCACGAAAAGAAATAAGAAAGTCGGATCCTGCCATCAGAGCGCCTTCCTTCGGGTCAGCCTGCCTATTGTGAGCTGGGTCGCTCTCCCGGCCTCTTGACACTTCACTGGTGTTCAGGGAAAGGTTGCTGCTTTATGGAGCCTGTTGACCGACTCCATTGTTTGGAGGAAGACTGCTTTGTTTACTGATCCTTGGGAGACAAACGTGTGTTTCTCGTGCACGTGCATACACAGCCGACAGCCTGCCTGCTAGTGAGACACACACACACGAGCCCAAGTCCTTTGGATGAGTCCTCAGAGAGAAGCCCCAGTGGAAACCTGCACGCCGCTGAGGGCTGTCTCACGCACCGAAGAACTTGCACACTTCTCAGTGTTGGTGGGAATTTCCAGCCTCCTTTGCAGGCTCACTCAGAGTTTCCCTAAGAAGCTTACAAAGAAGGGGATACACCTCAGAACATCCCGAGTTCACTCCTAGCATTGCCACTTATTAAGGGCCCCAAAGAGAAAACTGAAAAGCTTCAAATGTTTTCGCTCCTCCTAGCAGACAACACTGTGATTAAACTCCACGTTCTGGGGGCATTCTTTTTGGCCCACTTTCTCCTTGTACTTAAAATGTTTCCACCCTGAGGCGGAAGATTCCAAAAAGCAATGCAAAATCAACAAATCCACCTCTCAGATACCCAGCATGTGAAACGTCTCCCTCTCTCCCCACTGCTGTCATTTTCCTCTATATATACACTGTATGTGTGCGCCAATTATCTGAATATATTATTTGCATGCGTGAACACGTGTCCAGAGCTCTGCTGTAGGCGTCCCCTCCAAGGATCCTTCCGGGATCCTCCTGATACATCCTGGGAATCTGACTCGGTGTCTTCCGCGCATCACTCACCTGCGCGGTCCCAGTGCGTCTCCCTCTTCTTGTCAAAACTTGGAAAAGCCTCTGAAAGAGCTACAGGGGCCTTGCTTCCTTCCGGGCGGTTGTGCAGGCAGCTCTCCCTCGCAACGCGCCCCGGAGTGGTGACTTTGGCGGGGTGGCACCTCGCGGCAGGGTCCCCATCCCAGGTCCAGTGGGTAGGCTGGAGCGCTTGCCACCGATCTTGGTCTAGAAAACAACAGCTGTGCTTTTCTGCCGAGCCTCTTCTGGCGCTCTTTGATTTTAGGAGCTTGCTCACGCGGGTCTGTTTTATCGCTTGCACCCTGGCTTTTGCGAAATTGCCTCCAGCCGTCCTTGAGCCGAGGGGCAAGCGCGAAAACGCACCAGGGAAGCGACAAGACCCACGCACGTCGCGCTTGGACGCTGCGCGGGGGCTCATGTACCTGTCCGCCCATCTGCCGAAGCGTCCGCAAGCGGCGCGGGTTTGTGCGCGCTTCTCCGCCCGCATCACCGGGCACGGGCGCTGGTACCGAGGAGCATCTGCTCTGCAGGGTCTCTGCCCCCCAGGGGTGAACCATCTGCCGGGGCGCAGTCATAAGGGGAGAGCGGCGAGAGGGAGGAGGGCAGGCAGTGTCGCCCCGACCGGACGCCGAGCCCCAGACCCGCGCCCCGCCCCGCCCCGCGCCCGGTGGGCTTGCCAGGATCGCTGGCCGCTTGGCACGCGCAGCGCGCCCCCTCGACCGACCGAGCTCCCGCGGCCTGTCCGGGTCGTGCGCCCCGCGAGTCCCCGCTCCTCCCCTCGCTCGACCGACTCACCTCTGCGGCGACCTTGGGCGCCCCCGGCAGATCGCCACCGGCGGGCCCCCTTTGTCTGCCGGGGCGCCGCGCTCTGCCATGGCCGGGCGGCGCCGCCCCCTCCCCGCTCCTCCTCCTTTCCCAGGGCTGGGCATCGGAGGGAGGCTGGAGGCGCCGGCTCCCGGGACGGCCCTTCCGCTTCCCTTGGACGCTGCGCTCCTGGCCCGGCCTCGCTGGCGCGGCGCGGCGGGGCACCGGGGGGCCCGGCTGCTGGGAGGGACCCTCCGGCTCGTGGCCCGCTCTCGGGGGGCCGCCCCTGCCGCTCGCCGCGCCGCGGTGGGCCGGCGCTCCCCTCCCGCGCGAGCGCGGAACGTGCGGGGCGTTGCGCGCCGCCACGGAGACGCGGGCGCCTTTCCAGCCCGCGGGCGCCGCGCACACCCCTCGCCCTCTCCCTCCCTCCCTCGCGGACCCGGCTGCGGGGCGGACGGCCGGCCTCCCACCGCGCGGCCCCGGGGCCTGAAGTGCGGGCGCTCGCGAGACGGGCCCGCTGCGGGGCGCGACCCGGCGCGGTCGAGGCGGAGGCTCCCGGGCTCGGCTGGTCGTGGCCTGCTGGGTTCTTGATCGCGCTGTTTCCTGCGTAGGGAATATGCCCCTAATGGCTGCCATGTGCAAGAGGCAGTTGGGCGATATCTCGGGAGAGGCGGGCGCAGTTGCTCAGCCCAAAGGAAAGGGAGCCGCGCCCCTCCCCGAAGGGCTCCGCTGCGCCAGTGTCCTTTGGTCGATGCGTGGCTGGTGACTGGGGAGGGGGGTCCCTGGAACGTCCCCGCGCGCAGAATGGGGCTTGTGTCCATGGATTCCTCTGTGTGGAGGCTGCCTTGTTTGCCCCACGGAGGATGCAGTGGGGCACTGCCGGCAAATAGGGGCACCGGCCTTGTTGGAAGCCGGGCAGGCGAATGGAGCCTTGTTGTGGGGTGGCTTGACTAGGGCTGCCAGAGCAGAACCTTTTAGACTTTAGCTTTTGTAAGTCAAAACGCCTCTGCTTTGCCAGGGTAACGCTCTAAAAGTGCCCTCCTGGGCATGTCTAGACACGAGAAGGTCCTAGAATTCCCAGCATGCCCCAGCCAGCCAAGATGGAGCGCCTCCTGTTTAGCCATGCCCTCTGGGGCATGCTGGGAATTGTAGGACCTTCTGTCTACACATGCTCAGGACTGCAAGCTAAGGTGCCCAGCCATGTTTAACAAGGGTAAGGTGTTGACATTGTTATGGGCTGTCAAGTCGTCTCCGACTTACGGCAATCCCATAATGCCCTGTCCCTTCGAGTTCAAGGCCATGGCTTCCCTGAACTTAGTTTTCAAGCTATCCATAGCTGATGATCAATGAGAACTTATTCTGAAAACACATTTAAACTCTTGAAAGCCACCGTGCTGCTCTTGCTAGACGGAAGCTCCCTTGAAGGATTTCAGGATCATTCCGGAAGGCTGTAGCCTTATCCCCAGCAGGAAGAAAGGAATGTTCCTTTCAGAAAGGAGAAGGATCTGGATTCTGTCATGTGCGCCTCCAATGGAATCTGGCTCTGGCAAAGCAGCTGGAGCAAGCGCCCGGTGTTCGCAGTCGAGCGCATTCTTGCGCCCACGTCCTGATGACCCAGGATGTGACGGCATCTGGCCAGGGAGCCCTGCACTCATCAGGTTACGCAACGTGGGCCGCCGTTCGTTCATTCATTCATTCATGTGCTTGCAACCTCTGCTCCAGCTGCGCAGCTCTGCTCACATCAAGCCAAGCTGGGCAACCAGCCATCTGGGGCCTCCAGAGCCTCTGGGCCTTGCTAGCCATCTGGCCCCGAACGGAGCTCCTCCTGCCCATATCCCAGGAGGTTCCCGTCCTGTGCAGGTTAGCGTGCAAGCCTGAGTTAGCCATCCGCATGGGTTGTCCCTCCGTGTTCGTTCACAGCCCCTTGTTGAAGGGCCGCCCTGGCCATTTGCAGGCTAAAATCTGAGGAGCATCCGCAGCTGAGACGTCCCGTCTTTCGGTTACGTTTTGCGTTCTACTTCTGAATGTGTGTTTACACACGCACGTGAGCACGTACACTTTGGCACCCTCCTTTTCGGCAGTGCATTTCATCTTCGGTGGGGGGTGCCTAAGTGGCCGCCCTGAGCTTAGCCCCTCACCGGAGAGGATGTCTCATCATAGCAAGAGGACAGTGTGGCTTTGAGGCCTGTTAAAATAGAACGCGGTGCTGCGAGCCCGGCCTTTCCTTCCTCCACCTCAGGCCCCGAAACACCAGACGGCCCCTTGCAGGGCTGGTCGCCACAGCTAGCAAGACCCCGTCTCTCAAAATAGCCTTCTAAGCAGCCGAAGGCCTGTGCAGAGTTCAGCCCAAACCGCCTCCCCAGCCCCGCCGCTTCAGCCAGGCTGGAGCCTGCTACCTTTGGCCCTCTTGCTGGGTGGCTGGGTGGCTCCGCTCTCACAGGGTCAGGGACAAGGTAAGGCAGCTGGTCTTTCTCCTCTCCTGCAGCCCCTCCCCACTCTTCCAAAACTGCAGGCAGCCTTGCTCTGAGCAGGCAGCTTCAAAGGCTCCTGCCCCCTTTGATCTTCCTGCCCTCCCTCCCTCCTCCTCCTCCTCCTCCTCCTCCTCCGTGTCTTCTTCAGAATCTGATGACTCATGGCCCTGGAATATCAGTGAAGAGGAGGGCCTGGCTGGCTCACCACACACGGTGGTGAGCAAGGGTCTTGAGCTAGCAATTAGAATGGGGAGGATCTTGGAGGTCCGCAGCTCCAGCCCCCACTCAGTGCAGGCCCCAGCTGAAATGCTTAGCAGGATGCGCCACCTTTCCCAGCAGCCCTTGCAGGGTGTCTCCTCGTGTTCAGCCAGAATCTGCTGCTCTGCGATTTCCACCCACCGGTCCTAATCCTGCCTTTGGGAGCCACCGAGAGCGCATTGTTATCCCAAGATTGGTCGTTCGTTCTTCTGCCTTCGAACTTTCTCCGGCATGATGGGCTTCTCCAGGGAGTTGCACCTTCACGTGATATACCCAAAGTACGGCAGCGCAGTCTTGTCATTTTGGCTTCTAGGGAAAGTTCTGGCTTGCTCTGATCTCGGTCCCGTTTGTTTATCTTTCTCTTGGTCCGGGGTATTTGCAAAGTTCTCCTCCAGAATCAGGTTTTGCACGCGTCCATTTTTCCCCGTCAGCTCTTTCACGGCTCAGCTTTTGCAGCCATACATGGTGATCGGGAATACAATAGTGTGGGTGACTGAGTGTTGAGCCTGGCTCTCCAGCTATCTGAAGACAGCTAGCAGGTCTTCATCTTCTCTTCTCTGCTACCCATGTCAGGTTCTTCCCATTCTGCTTGCACCAACTTGTCAAAATCCTTATTAAAACAGGGCACCCAGAATTGGCTCAGGAATCCAAATTGCAGCCTGATCCGTGTTGGATCAGGTGCAACGGCTATTTCAGTGATTTAAACACAATGTGAGTCCAAGTTTGTATTAGCTTTAGCAGAAACCTTTCTCTGTTGAGGGCTCTAGTGCCCTGGGGCAACCTTTCCCGGCAGTAACCAAAAGTGGCTGGGAACATCTCATCCTCCCTCTCTTGCCTTCCCACCCTTTAGTGGCTGGGCTGGGCTGGGCTGGGCCACTCCCCCTGGCTGGAGAGGCTCTGAACCAGTTGCTTGCTGGGGGCATCTGAGAACAGCATGAAGTCCGGCCCAGGATGGAAAGTTCCGCCAGGGCCCAGAGTTGCCCCCTCGGTGTGGGTGGGGGTGGGAGCTGGTTGTGCATCTCAAGACCCGGGCAGGCCTTTCGCTCCCTGATGGCCGAATGGCAGCAGCTGCTGGCAGTTTAAACCAAACGTGGAATCTGCTTTGATCACCCTCTGCACCTGCACCTGGTCTCAGGGTGTTGTAATGGTACTGAGCTAGCAGTTAAATGTTGCCGTTATGTGTGGCCCCCCGGCTAATTTATTTATTTACATTTCTATCCCTCCTTTCTTTCTTCCAAGGAACTCAAGGTGGCTTTCATAATTCTCCTCCTCCTCCTCTCCATCTTATCCCCACAACAAGGACCCTGTGAGGTAGGCTGGACTGAGCATCTGTGACTGGCCCAGCGTCATTCAGGGGGTTCCCGGGCTGAGCGGGGACTAGAACCCAGACTGCCTGGATCCCAGTCTTGCACTCTTCACCGATGCTCCACACCAGCTCTCCCAGGGCCGCCCTGGACTGCTCCTGTGAGCTCAAAGCTGTGGCCTCCTCCACGGGATCGGCCCGTTTCTTTCCTAATGCATTCCAGTTTTGCTGGCATGATCCTTTTCTCCAGCGAGTCACGTCTGCTCATGATTTGCCTGACACACCCTCAGTTTCTCCTTTTCTGCTATCAGGGCAAGATCTGCCTTAATTTGCTGAAGGACCCCATTGTTCTTCTTTTACACTTGTGAACAAAAGCTGACTCGAACTTGTCTCAGCGGCTTTGATTGGCTCAGGACGATCCTGGAAGCAGCCGCTAGGGGGCACTTCAACCTCCTGAAATCTATTGTGACCCCGCCATTCACCTGTCCTACCTTTAGGCGAATAAGGCTACTGCCAGCAGGCCGCTGATGTATGCCCTGAGAGTCAGTGAATCTTGCGATATTTAGTCTGTTATTTTATTTTTTCTGCTGGAGCTGGGGAGAAGTGCTCGTGGGGTTTTCTGCTTCGTGCTAAATATCTTGAGGTTTGCAGTGGGAAGGGTTTGGGTGCACGGTGACTTGGACTAACCTGCGGTTTCCCACATGATGTCTTGTTCCAGCCCTGGGGATTAATAAACCCCCTTCTGCAAACCCTTTTTTTAAAAGATGCATATCAGTCCAACAGATTACCAGCCCCCCCCAGGGGGGTCCCCAAAATCTTACACCCTTGGCCCCTAACTAAAAATTGCTTTTGTGGTTTCCCGGCTTTAGCACAGTCCGAAAGATGGCAATGCTGCTCCCGGGCTTGTTACCGGCGGAAATAGCTTGAAGCCAAGATGTGCTGGTGTTTGGCCCCTTCCTTTTGGCCCGGCCCCTTCTGAATGCGGCCCCCAGCAGCCAAAATGAAACTTACCCCTTCAGCAAAATGAAGTTCAACACAAAGTGTACAGAAACGCTTCCAAGGAGCTTCTCCGCTGGCCAGCCGTGAACTTCCTGTGCCTTAAAAGGGAGCGCAAAACGGTATCCCCGATCAATGAATAAAACCGACCATTTCCACGTGGCTGATTCCTCTGTGGGTGACACAGGCCTCTTGCTGTTCTCACCACACGGATGAACCGGAGGAGTCGGAAAGGCGGCCGCGGGCTTCAATAGCTGCCAGGGCGGCTGTTTTCCTTGGAAGTCCGGGCTATTTTTAGGCAGGGTGAGTTTGGCTATCCCTGCTGGTTGTAAAATAGCAGATGCTCCCTGTCCAAGGCACAGGCTGACCCCTGGCTGGCCGTGCGGAGTAACTGCCCTGTGGGAATCACGCCGTTGCACCATCCCATCCACAGCGCACATGCGGTATATGGGGGTGGGGGGGTAAGCCCAAAAGCAGGACAAACTGCTCAAGGAACTTGGAAAGCTTGGAAGGAGGCATTGCTGAGCGGCTGTGAAAAGGGGAAATGTCGTGTTTGGAGCAATGACAAGAGGGGCTTGTGCTGGAAGGAACTTACATCTTCCTGAAGCAGAGCAGAACTGGAGGAGGAAGATCTAACTCTGTCCTTTTCCCCGTCCATGTACAGAAGCTACCGGGACTGGCAGCTGATTCTTACTTCAACTCTTGTTTCATTCCACATTTCAAAGGCACCATTCCTGGCCCTCCCCTTCCTCTTCCTCTCCTTTCAATGAGGGCATGACAGGAAGCTCACTCAGGAAGGGTCCACTGAGGGCATCTCAGCTGCCCTCCCGAAACGAGCCGGCACTGTGTTCCCCCGCCACCTTAAAAGGCTGCAGAGGGGACTGCCCGCCTGCAAATAAGCTCGGAGATCTTTCTTGATCCCGGAAAAGTTGCTGAGAGGAAGGGAATGACCGAGGCCAGACACAGGCGCCCTTGTTGTGTGCTGTGGATCCCATGAGCAGGCGCAGGGGCTCCGCTCCCGGGGAAACAAAGATCTTGTCTTCTTTAACGAGGCAGGGAAACCTCCCAAGGGCAAGTACTCCTCGTCTCGCAGATCTTGGCTGTGCCTTCTGGATTTTTCAGAATTTGAGGGGAAAGATGTTCATAACAGGATTATTTTTCTTTTAATTAAAAAGAAAATTAGAGTGAGGGAGCCAGACAGGGAGGATTCTTTCTTTTCCTGACCTTCTGGAATTCTGGTGATTTCAACAGAAAGACCCCTTAGTCTAGGAAGGACAGTATCTTGTAGTAATCAAGTGAATGCAATTTTTGGTCAGCCTAGTCAAGATTTATTGGGGTGCCATTAATCTACAATTTCAACACAGGAAATGCTGCTGCTCCTATCATGTCAACGACCCTCTCTTCTCGTTAGTGTCTCTTTCCAGTTGGGAACCCCAAAGGAGTATCTGTTAAGAAATAAATAATGCTGGGTATGACTGGCCTTGTAAACAGAAGAGGCAGGACTCTGCCTCCTAGGAACTTACAGTTGCAGCCGGATGTTGGGATCCATGGAGCAACTCTGGCAGTGACTGAGCCCAAGCCACTCTTGTCCTCCCCCGAACGGTTTCACATGCCCCCCCGTCTTACCACTGTGCTTCTAAAGTCCTCGGCCATGTGGCATCTGAGCTCAGATGTGCAACGATCGAGAAATGCGCCCTCGGTGGTGCAGCATTCTCTGAATCCCTTCTGCAGGGCGGCCTTCTTGGGGGTGGCTCCCTGCGCGCTCACCTGGCCCGCCGTGGGACACAGAACGGGGAGGCTGGGTCTGAGGCGGCCTTGGGGGACGCGAGAGCGCCCCCCCCCCCAAAAGCTCTGTGAGGGTCAAGCTCCCCCAACACCCCCCCCGGTTGGTCTTGCCACCGCTGCCTTGCCGTCCTCTATGGCATACGCAGGGCCCTCTCCCACAGGACCGCCCTGGCCCCGGGGGCCCCAGCCGCCCGGGCAGGTGGGCTAGACCGGGGGAACGCGCGGCTGCCCCACATCGCCCCTGTGCCGGGACGGCCGAGCCGCGGAGCCTCCCGCACCCGCACCGGCTGGGGATGGTGGGGCGCGTGGTCCGCCCTGTCGCGAGGGCG
>NW_025335909.1:8050261-8096969 GCF_004798865.1 Varanus komodoensis
CTCCGCTCCGGGCCGGGCCGGGCCGGGCCGGGTCGGGCCCCCGCGCCGGCGGCTTGCCGGGCCCCTCCGGCCGCCGGAGCGGCAGCGAGGCGCATGGGGCTTCCGCCAAGCCTGATCCGGGGCGTGCGTGCGCCCTCCGCGCCAGGAGGCGGCTCGCTCTCCCGGCGCTCCCTCGTTCCGAGGCGCGGCGGGCGACTCCGCGTTGCGAGCGGGACGTTGGGCGCCCCCCGCCGCGGGGAGAGGCGCGGAAAGGGGCGCGGGCCGGGGCGCTGCCTCCCGTCGCGGCGCGACCCCCGACAGGCTCGGCGGGCGCGCAGCGCTGCGCGGGGGCCGAGCCGCCGGCGGCCCTCCGCTCGCGTGGAAAGACCCGCGGGCGCGCCTGGCATCCCGCGCGCCCCACCCCGCCCACGGCCCGGACACGGAGCCCCGGGGCGTCCCGGCCCCGCCGCACGACTGTTTGCAGCCCCCTTGCCGGACAGCCGTGATTGTCCAGTGCCCGAATTCCTCGCGCAGTGGTCAGGTCTCCCCTTTTGTGGAACACACGCTGCCCTTCGTTTCCTTTTTGACAGATCTGAGAGGATTTATTTTTAAGTCATCTGCTATGTGTTTTCTCTGGTTTAATCATGTGTCTTCTAAGCTCCAACAAGTGAGTAATATCTTGAAAGAGGGGCATCTCCTTAAATTTGACAAAGGAATATTTGAGAGAGAGAGAGAGACTGTGTGTCTGTGGGTGGGTGATTCTTTTCCATTAAGCTATTCCCGGTTGTTTAGAGTGACCCAAAAGGAATATTGCTTGTCTGTGCCTTTAAGGGCCTTGTGGAAGAGGAAATTTTGTTCTCCACGATGTCTTGCCACCCAGTGCGACAAGCTCCACTTGCCAAATTTTTCTTCTGCACGCAGAAAGGACAGGTGTGACTTTTCAGAGGATTGTCTCCTTCTTTGCATGTCCTTGATCTCTTCCCCTCTCCGTTTGGGGCACTCTGCAATTTCACGGCAACTGTGATCTGTCTGTGATGGATGCTACTCTCTATTCTAGGCTGATTCCTGTCCCCATCCTGGCGCACTAGAATCCTGCAGGCGGTTGATTGCCTTATACAAATAATTAATTGCCAGTAGAAAAAGCCAGCACTGAAAGAACTCGCCGTCCTGAGACTTTTGTATAGGACAGGATAAAAATGCTCCAAATACATACACAAATAAATTTAAAAAATTGAAAGGCAGAACAGGGGCACATGACCCACAGCTGCTCCATGGCATGCCTCTTGCAACACCCCCCCCCCTTCATCCTGGCCTGCCCCCTTTGCTCCTCTGACTTGGGCACCTGCAGCCCCTTGGCTGGTCAGCGAAAGGCCTCCTCCCACAGGAAGCTCTGCCAAGCCTCCCCCGCAGTCCCTTGTGCCCAGACCTGCCTACCAGAGCAGGCACTCCCCCCCCCCCCGACTTTAAAACCCACTTTCCCCAAAGGTCTTTCCTTTAGACAGATCTTGAAGCAGCCTTCCCACCAACTTTGCACTCTCTGGATGTGTGGGACTATAAACCCCATCATTCCCAGCCAGGGGCATTGAAGGATGAGAGGGCTTCAAGAGGCAGTGGGTGAAGATGATGAAAAAGCAGCAAGGTTTTTGGACTACTAGAGAGATGGCTAAGCAGAGCCGCTGCACTGAAAGGCCGTTGGCCCCTGAATTCCAGTTGCCTGTTGGGGGGGGGGGCTCAGCTTGGATTCCAGGTGAGAAGGTTCTTGGCCTGATCCAGCACAGCCCTTCCTGGGCTCCAGTCAGCTGGGGAAGCCTGGTGGAATGGGGAATGGTCTGGCTTATCCAGCATGCCTGTCTCTGGGAAGATGGCAGGCCAGCCTGGAAGGGGCTAGCCTTTCCATCACCTCTCGCCCTGGAGGCCGCCCAGCGCTTTTCCTGCCAAAAACCGTTCAGAAAGCCTCCAGGAATGGCAAAATCCCCTGCAGAAGAAGCCAGTGGGATCTTAACAGCTCCCTTGCATTAAAGGGACTTTCCATGCCTCTGCCCCAGTTGGCTGCAAAGGAGTTACAGCACTTCCTTCCAAGCCTTTGGTAGGGTTGCACTTCCCATCAGCCCCAGCCAGCATGGCTAGCAGGTAGGGGCAATCAGCCGTGTCCTCTGAAACAGCGCGCCAGGTCGGGGAAGGCGACCCCACATGCAAGCGCCTGGGTTTCCTAGAAGTCTTGGTAGCGGAAGTTGGCAAGACAGAAGAATGCATCAGTTCAGGAGTCGGCCTGCAGTCGGCCACCCCTCTGGACAGCTTACAACATAAATCAGAATAAAATAAATAAATTGACTATTTCCAGGGATTCAGGTAGGAGTGTTCTTGTAATGTCATTCTGGTCAAAATGGTTCAGTTTGTGGGGTTTTAGCTGTATTTTTTAACTTTGCATGGAAATGTACATTTTTGGTGTGCATTTTCCCCAAATATGCACATTTCTGTGCTCACTTTTCAATTCTGTGCATTTTCCCGAGTTCTTTTCCGTTGATGTAATGCAGGTTTGGGTGCTTTTTCCACTAATATGCACATTCTTAGTATATGCTTCCCTTGCCTCACTGGTTCACCAAACTCAGAAAAGTGTGGATTTTGGCTTGCAATTCTGTCTTAGCTCGCTTGCTGGCTCAGGAGGTGAAAATTGGGTAAATTTGTATAAAACCCTTTGCAGAAAAAAAATTTCCCACATCTCTAATTTCAGGCAGGGGAACCCTTTCCACTGCTGCTACCCAGTTATTTTCTTAAAAGATGGTTGCACTGGGACTTTCCTTTTGCAGAAAGGTTGTGCATGAATTGTTGCAAATAATTTGCAAATCATCTTGTGATAGATTCTGACCATCAGCTGAACCCACCCTGACTAAAAGTACATTTTCTGTCTTGTGGATGCAGCAAAGTACAAACAAGACATAAATGCATAAACTGGAAATTGATTGCTAAATAACCCAAAGCTGATTGCTGAATTACAGGGTATCCTGGTTTGGTTTTCATTCTGAATGCTTCAGAGTTGTACTGTAAGCTTTTCTCAATTACTGGGAAGAATGAATTGATTAAAGCTAACATTACAGATTTTTAAGGAGTGTAGCAATTAACTGGAGGCCGGTGCTGACTAATTTTATGGAAATAACACCTTTGTCAAACATGGGTATGTAAAGACCCAGAGAATTTTAGAAAAAGGGGGTGGGTTCCATTTTTTCTGAAGTTTTCCAGGTTTTTTCTGGCCCTTCACATTTCTAGTCAAGCAGTGTCCCTGCTTGAGCAAAGGTGTATTATGACCAAAGATACTGTGAGACAGTGTGGTGTAGTGGTTAGAGACTTGGAATGGGACTTGGAAAATCTGCTTGTAGTGCTATTTGACCATGAAACTCACTGGGTGAATTTGGGCCAGTTGCCAAATCTCAGCCTCCTACAGGGTTGTTAGGATCATGTGACTGAAGAAAGGCCCAATGCAGATGTAATATATAAACAAAGAAATGAAATGAAGGGAAGGGAAGGGAAGGAACTTTGCGGCTCTGTGGTGTAACACTTCACTATGATTAGTGCTAATCATGGCCTGCTATCTTAACCTGGTTAAGATATGCAGGCTAATCATGGTTTACTGTACTGAGCTAAGACCTGTCCCCTGGAGGGAGACAAGTCAGGGGGCACAGGTGAGATTTGCTTGTCGTCTTGCGACCCGAGAGGGTGGAATAGCTTTGATTACCATGGCTTGCTTGGTCTAGGAGTAGCCGTGTGCAAGGATTTTAATTCACTTCCAGGCTGTTCCCAGGCCCACTGCAACACGCTGGCATTAATGTTCCAGGCCCCAAGGGGCTTGTGACCAGGTTACCCGGAGCTTGGTGGGCGTGTGGTGAGCGGAGCCGGCTGGAGCCGGGGGTCAGGCTAGATGGCCCGAGAGGCCCCTTCTGACTTGCGCTGTTTCTGTGTTTCTAAGCTTGCCAGGATCCAGCGATCATCATTCAGGTGCCCCCCCCAAAAAAGCTGAGGTTGGCAGCTGTGGAGGAGTGGGCCCTTTCTCGGGTGGCACCCGCTCTTTGTGGGAGAGCCTTGTGCCCTGATTGTTGCCGGCCAAAGATGGTACGTTTCCAAGCGTTTTAGTGGGTTAGGGTTTTGTTTGCTTTGAAGCCACTGTAGTTTTGAATCATTACGCCGCTACTGTTTTCTTGCCTGTTTTTCGTTGTCTTTTTGTGCTGTGTTTTGTGATTCTCATTGTGAACCGCACAGTGAGCTTTGGCGAGCGAGTGGCGCATTTGGCCTGCGCTTGGATGGGGAAGGCCCCTGGGTGCCGCCAAGAACCCCCGGCCTCTGCTGCCACGAAGCCGCCGCTGTTCGGCATTTAGGAATGCTGGCTGGCCAGCGCTTGGACCTGCTGTGCCTCGCAGGCCACCAAGGAGAGGCAGGGTAGGACCGCTCTGGAAATTCAGGGCAGACAGGAACACACAGCAGTGCTCTTTGCAGGTTGCTAGAAAGGGCATTTTATTTTATTTTATCTCATTTTATTTTATTTATTTTTTCAATCCATCGGCCTTTATTTCATGCCTGGGAGAAAGAACGAGCGCCGGCAGCTTTTCACCTTTTCCAGCCTCAGCTTAAAAGTGGGCAGAGCTCCCCACAAGAGAGTCCTGGATGGGCTGTCGTACCGTCCGGACGGTTGTGTTCTGGGGAGGGCTGGTGTTGTTTGGGGCCCTTCGAGAGGGCCAGGGCAGGTGGGTGGGCTTGGGCCAGGCTCGGCTTGTGCCCTGTGGGGCGGCGAGGGGAGCCGCCCGTGTTCTGGGCTCGCTCTCGGCTGCATGAAGCCGTGGGGAACCCTGGCGTACTTGCCCGGCCCGTGTGAGCCGGCCAGCAGCACGGCATCCTCCTTCCTGCCCAGTTTTTCCGTTCTGAAAAAAAGATTTCATCCACATGGAAACTATGGGAGGAATGCGGGGTAAAAGTGCCATGTGGCCAACTCCGAGCCTCCCTTCTCCGGGATGCTGCTGCTCGTTCCTCGTTCTCCGCCTTGCTCTTCTCCTGCTTCCCCCGCCCGTCTTCCCCCTTC
Source organism: Varanus komodoensis (assembly GCF_004798865.1). NCBI lineage: Eukaryota > Metazoa > Chordata > Lepidosauria > Squamata > Varanidae > Varanus > Varanus komodoensis. Next base: position 8,055,306 of record NW_025335909.1, read on the forward strand.
CGCTCCTTCCTCACAAGGGGCTTTTGTGCCAGGGCGCAGCCCCGCCAGGGCAGGTCTCACGGTCTCGTGGCGGCTTGTGCTCTTCCTGCCGAAGGCAAGTGCGCAAGTGAAGGTCGGCTGCGGCGCCCAGCTGCCACACTCGCTCCGGAGTGCCCTCCGCTCTGGCGCGACCGGGCTGCTCCGCGGCTGCACCCTTCTTTTCCGCACCGAGAAGTGTGCAGTCCGGCCGCGATCTAAGCGTCTCTCCGAAACTGACTCCGTCAGCAGTTTAAAACGGAGGAGAGGCTGGGAGTGGACTTCCTCCAATAGTTTTAGCTGGAAAAGGCTATTGTCCATTATTGTGTTTTTAAAAACGGGAACGCACCAGGCCGTTCTATTTTGGTGCGGGCGGCTGCTGTCAGCGCACGTCAAAGCTCTCCCTTCCTGCGGGCAGCCGGGGACTCTGAGCACGCACGCGGGCCGGCAGCGTGTCCGGAGCTGGCCTGCCCAAATGGGCCGGCCGGCCGGTTTCGCCAGTGCGCTCGCGGGTGCCCACCTCTGCGCGGCAAGGTATCATTTTCGGCGTGGGTCAGGGCTTGCTTCCCTCTTGAGCGGTTTTGCTGGATCACGGGAAGCCCTGCCGGGGAGGGTGCTCCGGGTTGCATAACGCCGCGCTCGGAGCTCCGTGCGGCGAGGGGGGCTCCGCGTGTGGCTTCGTGCAGCTTTTGCGTGTGTGGCTGTGGACGCAGAAGACGAGCGTGGCGGTGGAATGGGGCTTGACCCCACAGGTGCCTAGAAATGGGCCCATCCAGGTGCGTACGTGCTTTTGTCTTCGGGAAGGCAGAGGAGCCACGGTGCCTCTCCTCTGAAGGGAGGACTCACTGGGGGGACGCGAGGGGGCCGTGGGGTGGGACCTGTGTCACTGTGATCCTCGGACGGGGTGGCTCTTCTGCCCCCCCGGCCCCCTCCCCAGTTTCCCAGGGCCTGAGGTGAAGCAGGAGAACGAGCCCGTGTGCGCGCACGCGCGTGTGCGAGGAAGCGGGCAGGGTGCTGAGTCATCTGCGAGCTGGTCCTGCTGATAGACCGGGCAGGCTGGGGCCTGCTTGGGGGCAGGAGGGCCGCGAGAGGCGAAGGGGCTCCCGCCACGGAGCGGGTTTGCGGCTGGTGGCGGGCCGTTCGGCCCCCGACGGCGCCAGGTTTCCTGGGGTGTCCTCTCGCCATGCCTGCGCAAGGACAGCATGGCCCCCCCGCCGCAGAGCATGCCCCCCGGGCCCGACCTCCCTTTCCTCTCCCCAGCTGCGTGTCAAATCCATCCCATGCGACAGCCCAGGAGAACATGGAAAAGTGGAGAAACCCCCTTTCCCCCCACCCTGGCCTCCCCCGTTCTTTGGGTTTTCATGGCCTGGGGAAGCGCAGAACTGCCCTCTTGCCTGCTGGGCATCTCCCTTTCTTCACAGGTCTTCTCCTCTCGACTCCCATCCCAGGCCCCGCTGTCTCCTCGGCCCCGCAGCGGGCTGGCCCCGCTTTGCTGTCCGCACGCTCAGCCAGGCTCGGTCCCACCGCCTGCTCCTTCCCCCCGGCAGCCCGGGCCCTTCCTAGCCCTGCCCCGGCGGGGTGGCCTCGCTCTCAGCCAGACGCTTGATTGACAACTGGCCCTTTCTTCTCACAGTCATTCTGGCTTTGCGAAACCATTTGGCTGCCTGATGAGCAGGGTGTCTTTGTGTGTGTGTGCACAAGCAGGTGTCCCTGGGGGCGCTCTTCTGGCGTGTGACTGCAGCCCCCTTTTGCCCTGGGCCCCATGGCCCTCCCCAGCTCTGGCCAGCGGTACGAGGTAGCCATCCTTGCTCCCAAGGCTCTCCAGGAAGCAGGAGCCAAGCAACGCTGCCCGGCCAGGGGGCCTCTGTCTGGCTGTGTCCTGGTTTGATGGCTGGACCGAGGGCAGCACCGGTTCAAAGCCATGCCCAGCTCTTGGGGCGTTCTTGGCCTCGTCACTCGCCCTCTTGCCTACAGCGCAGGGTTGTTCCGAAGATAAAATCTGCGGCGTGCCGGGGCGGCACAAGCCTCTCCGCACTCGATCCCGCGAGTTCGCAAACCGTGCCTGGCTCTCCCTCGGAGACAAGCGTGCGCACATGCAACGAGTGAGCCTCACCCAGCTTGGGATTCTCGGATGTTGTGAAATGCAGCTTCCAGCGCTAGCCGTGCTGGCTTGGGACGGATGAGGGAAGTCCGCAGCATCTGGGGGGGCCCGGTGGGGGAAGCGCGATGCGAGCGTGTGGGGCCTGCAGGCACCCGCGTGTGTATGTGCGCACACTGCAGCCTCGTGCGTTTCTGCAGGAGAGGTCAGAGTGGCGAGGCTGACTTTCCTGAGCAGAGCGCTCTGCCGTGAGCTCCGTCTCCTCCAGCACCCTTGCAGTGCGCACGCCGCCCTTCTCGGCCTGCCTGGCTGCCCGCGTGGCTGGGAATGGTGGGTATTGCAGTCCAAGCGCTCGGGAGGAGCGTGGCCACGGATGCTCGTGCGGATTGCTCGCTGCCTTCCTCGGCAGGCGTGGGCTTCGGTCCCGGAGCTTGTTTGCACACAAGTGCGGCAACGGACAGGCTTCCTGTTCCAGCGGCGTGCCCCGCGGTGATAAAAGGCATCGCACCAACGTCTCGCAGGAAGAGCGGCTGCACGGGGCGCTCCGGGACCTGGAGCAACACAGTGGCCAAAACCCGCGCCAGCTCGCCTGGTCGGCTGGTCGCCAGCTTGCCAGCTCGTTGCCAGAGCGGCAACGGCAGCAGGACCTAGCCGTGCCCCACCTGTGAGGGGCGGGCCGGTGGGGCGCTGTTCCCGCGGGGTGGGTGTGAGCATGGAGAATCACGCGGCCTTCACCAGTGGGAGCTCCTGTAGACAGACCTTTCTTTGTGAGGCCGCCTAAATCTCCAGGTTGACGCGCTTCCGATGCTTCGGATTACGACTCGCATCAGTCCCAGCTGGCATGGCCAGTGCTGAAGGGTGATGAGAGCAGAGTCCGAGACAGCTGAGGGGAAGGCCGGTCCCCGTCTGCACGTATTTATGTGGCTGGATCAACAGAGACCTCCCCGGTTGAGGAAAGCAGGAGGTTCAGGGACAAGCCCCCCATGACTGTCCGGTTCACTGAGGGCGCGAGAGGCCGCCTCCCCTCGCGCTTCGGGCCGTCCGTGCTGTGTTGCAGCCACGAGGGCTGATTCTGCACGCCTGGCGCTAGCCAATCAGCCCCTGCATTTGGCCGCTGCAGGTTTTTTGCCTTTAAATAGGCCTGGCGAAGGCACAGGCCCCTCTGCTCCGCACGAGCGGGATCGGCTTGGTGCGGGGCTCGTGTCGCTAGGGGCCTGTGGCTTCCAGCCTCTTCCCCAGGAGCTCACTGGCGTTCTTCAGCTGTGGAGCCGTTCCCGACAGGCGGCCGGCCGACTGCTCTGGACTAATGGAGAAGAGAGTTGGGCACAGTGGCGATTCAGCGGGCTTGGCGGCTCCCCATCCCAACTGAGGACGCTCTGCAGTTGGCGGAGATGGGAAGCGTGTCCGGCAGCCCAGCCGCTTGTCTCTCCTTCCTCCTTTCTCGTTCGCTGCACCCTCTCCCCGCGGACCTCGCTTGTTCCCAGCGATTCTGTCCAGCCGGCCCCGCAGCGGAGTCCTGCTGTTCTGCTCGCTTGTGTTCCCCACCCGGCTGCCCCACCGCTTCCCGCTTCCCAGTCTCCGTTCTCCCCTCTTTCCCCTTCCACCTTTTTGCCAGTCCCTCACGCCGCATCTCCCCTCACCCCCGTCTTGTTCTGTCGTTTGCAGGACGCCCGAATGTTTCCAGCCCCAGCAATGAATGGTCCCACTCTCCCGCCAGGCGACCCCGCGCACCCCAGCGGCTGGAATGAGTTCTGTGAGCAGCATGCCATCAGCACCGCCAAGGAGCTGGCGCGGAAGTACCTCCTCTTCATCAGCGAGCACCCTCAGCGCGAAGCTCTGGCCGTGGAGAGCGTCTCCCTCCAGTTCGCCGATCTCTTCCAGCAGTATTTCTGCAGTGAGGTGAAGGATACCTTCACCATGGACCAGCTCCGCGCCCTGCCCTTCAGCAGGGTGCGGGACTACCGGGAGACCTGCCGGAAGCAGGCCGGCGGCTCCCTGGGGACCGTCGGGAGCAAGGCCGAGGTGGAGCTGGCCGAGCAGGCGGACCGAGGCCCCGAGGCGTGCCGCTGGGCCCAGCCCAAGTCCTGGAGCTCCGAGGAGCTCGTCAGCACGGCATCGCCCTTGGCCGTGCGGAGGCGCTTCTCCCTGGACCAGCTGCGGAGGAGGTGGCACAGCCTGTTCCGCAGGAGAGCCTCGGAACCCGCCCTGGGTGAGGGGGAGGCGTCGGACTCTGTCCTGAAGTCTGGCTTGGCCCGGAAGATCTTCCCGTTGGCCCTCGCGCGAGAGCCGGCCTCTCAGGTTCGGAAGGAGGGATACCTCAAGTACTGGATGGTGACAGAGGCCGCTGTGGACAGCGGGACCTGCTGGCAAAGGTGCCGGCTGGTTTTGCAGAAAGTGGACTCTTCAGACCACGCGGAGTATCTGCTGGCACTGTTCGACCCTCCCAAGGTAAGAGACGAGGCGTCTTCCTCGCCCCTCGGCTCTCGCGGGTCCGCGGTGCAGCAGACGCATCCGTGCCGCTTCCCTGGCCGGTCTCGCTGTGCAGGGTGGGCCACTGGGGCAGGCGAAGCAGAGGGCACCTCGGCACAGTGCCGAGTTCGGCTAGATCCACGCTGCAGCCCACCAGGGGGCGTTGGGATCCCACTCCTCTGAGCCCCAGCCAACATGGCCAGTGGCAGGGGATGATGGAATTGTAGTTGGAAAGTTCAGGAGGGCCACGGATTCCGCTCCTCCGCCTGCGGCCGGGGGGCTTTTAAGAGAATGAGTGTGAGTGTAGAGGCCAGCGGACCGGGACTGAGGAGACCCACTCAGCCATGAGGCCCAGGGACTCTCAGTGTAGCCCACACCGCAGGGCTGTTGTGAGGATGAAATAGCGAGAGGAGGGATTACGTACAGCGCCCTCGAAGGTATGATGGGTTATCAGTGTAACGAAGAGGCTGGTGAAGCATCGCTTAGAGCGGCCTTTCCCAGCCTCGCCCCATCCAGATTTGTTGGCCTTGGAATCATTTTGGAGCCGCAGTGCTGGGGACCCTTTGGTCTTTGTGCAAGATACGCGTAGATGTGATGAGCTTCAAGAAGACCGTGGGCTTGCCTACAGTGCTGTTTTAAAAGCTGGTCTGAGACCTTCCCTGTTGCCACGACCCTCGGCTGAAGCTCCGGGGAACTGTAGGTCTGCGCTGGGGCTTGAGCACCTCTCAGGCGCTAGGCCCGAGCAGCATCGTTCCGGCCTCGACCTTCCTGGTTTGCTGCTGGGCTTCGTCCTTTCTGTGTTAGTTGCGCGAGCGAAGCCGGCCGGCCAGGGAGCAGGTTCTGAGCAGAATGCACCAGGCCCTCGATGCGGCTTGTTCTGTTTCGTTTCTCGTGCCCTCGGAGCCGGGAGGGCCGGTGCGAGCTGCTGAAGCGCCTGAGAGAGGGGTGCATAGACACCTCCAGCAGTCCACAGCATGGTCCTCGCATCCGTTCGTGGGACTGTGCCGGCCGGGGCTGATGGGAACCTTGGCACCGGCACGGAAGGCTGCGTCTCAAGCAGCCGCTCGATCAGTGTCAACATGGACAGAGCAGGCCGAATTGGCGTGTCGCTCACAAGGACGGGGCACCGCCAGGCCCTTCGTGGCAGAGCGTTCGAACGACGTGTGGGCAGCCTGCAGAGGAGTCCCCGTCTCCGCCTCACTCCCGTCGGTGCGCATGCATCTTTGCATGCTTGGTCCGTGGGATTTCTGCAGGGGAAGCCCGGCACACGCAGTGGTTTTGGCCAGGTTTAAACCATGGATCAAGTTCTCATGAACTCCCTTCAGACTGTAGTTCCTATGATTCTTCTGGTGGCAAACCCTTTGAACTGTTAAGTACAGGCTGAACTGAAGGGAAAAGTTCATTAGTGTAAAAGCGATGGAACCGTGGAGCGGGATTCCCAAGGGAGCTGGGCAAAGTCCGAGTCTCAAACAACAGAGGGGGGTGTGTGTGGGTGTGTGTGTGTGTGCGCGTGCAGATCCTTCTTCCCAAGAAACATGTTTCCGGCTTTCCCCCCTCTGCTCTCCCACCCTCACCCCCCACCCCCAGATAGAGTGCCAAGGCACCTATTTTTGCACTCTTCTGTGTCTGAATCTCCTAACGTGCTCAGCTGCTGGCACTGTGATTTTCTGGCGTGTGGTTCTCCCAGTGAATCCATCTTCCTTCTGCTTCATGAGTCAAGGGTGTTTCCTGGGCTTGGTTAGTGTTTAAATGAGTGTTCATCCTTTGGGAAGGTGGCCGTCTTCTTGAAGGAATATGGTGGAGGGGACCTGGTTGAGGAAGGGCTTTACCTTTGCCTGGGGTAAAGTCATACAGCTTTCCCTATCCCATGTTCCAGCACATCTGGAGGACAACCCCCAGTCTCCCCGGCTGGTATGTGGAGGATGGCAATTGTAGTCTGACTCACCTGGAGGCCAGTCAAGGGGAGCTTGTTCCTCCCAAGTCAGGGCTCTCCGGTGGGTCCCACGACTTCTTCCCCTGACCACATGGTTTAGGCCAACTGGAACAGCTCTCCAGGGTTTGGGGCGAAGGATGCCCCTCGCATTGCCTGGGTCCCAGTCCCTTTAACAGCAGACGCTCTTGTAAATAAATACACGGCAGCCGGACGCAGGACGTACTTTCCACCGAGCTGCTGGTGAGTTTGGGGCAGTGTTCCTGCAGAGCATCTTTCTGGTCTTTCCCTGCGACCTGGTGCTTTTAACTGGAGGTGTGCCGGATCGAACCTGTGACCCGCGTGGAAAACAGGGGCTCCGAAGCGGAGTTACGCAGCGCTTCCTCGCATCTGGGCCATGGCATGTGCTCTTTTTGCTGGGCCCTGTGGCCATTTTTGAAGAGGCAGGTCTGATTTTCAAAATTTTCATCGGGGTTTTCTGCATGGGTTAGAAGTTGATGTTGCCTCCTCTTGCCGTGGGGTGATGGTGGGGCGAGGGAATCGGCCGCTTCTTCCTCCAAGAGGAGCAGGAGTTTTTGGAGCACAGGTGTGGAGATGGTGTGTGCGTCTGTCGCAAAGGCAGTTGACAAACATGGTGCTTCTAGGAAAGTGCGAACCGGACAGACCTCTGCCCCAAGGCGCTTACCAAGTCTGAGTGTGCGACGTGCGGGGTCCCACAGGGCATGGAGTGGCAAAACGGGTGTGGGATGAACTGGGGAAGCGCAGGCTTCAAGTGTCAGCACTTTCCCAGCGGCCGCCTCCTGTTTCCATGCCGCACCGAGCTGAGTGCGCACTTTCGCTGCGCTCGCTTGTGTGGAGGAAGGGAACCGGAGAGCAGCTGAGCGAACCCGGGGTGGGAAGACAGAGAGGCTTCACCTCTGCTGGCGTCGCCGTTGAGGGCTGGCAGCACCGCGTTCCCCTCGATGGGTTCCCAGATTCCTCCTGGCAGCACTGGAATGCCGCCAGCCCGAGCAGCTGCTTTGGCGGGGTCGGCCTCCGATGGCTGGGCTTCTCTCGCCCCCAGCTCTGCTCCCATTTCCGGGGCCTGTCAGCATCTGCAAGATGTGGTCCCTGCTCTGCCAGGCCAGCGTGACGGGGGGAGCGGGCCAGGCGCGCTCTCCATCTCTCCTGGCCGGCTGCCCTCTTGAGGGTCCGGTTCTTCCATTTGAGCAAATGGCGAGACATGTTTTTTCAGGGTGAAGGCTCCTCCCTGCTGGGTGGGCAGCAGCCCTTCTGTTTGGGGCTTGCAGAGATGCTGAGCGTCTCTAGGAAGGGGAAACAAACGGTGGGTCAAAACGTCTGTTGGAGAACGCACCGCGGGGAGACAGCGGTGCTCTCCGTGCCCCGTCAAAGCCCCTCACGGACCTGAAACAGAGATTCATTCATGCGGCATCCACCAGCCACGACTCGGAGAAGGCAATGCACGGGGAGGAGAGCGGGTGCCGGCGCGCATCCGCGTGCCGGGAGGCTGCTCTGGAGCCGAGCCGCAGGCCTTTCTCCCACCCGCCACCTCAGTGCCACGAGCTAAATTTAGCCCCGGAGAGCTGTGTCAGATGCAGCTTGTCTTCCGGAAGCGTCAGTGTAACACTTCAAACGCAGTGCTGCCTTTTCATTATCGTTATTGGCTTGTTTTAGTTTCTCCAAGGAGGGGGTGGAAGGAAGAAAACCCCTCCACCTCCAGCGGAGAAGCGCTGTTTGACTCAGCTGTTTGAGACTTTGCGGACAAAGGCGCCTGCTTTCTTGGAGGAGCAGGATGGCAGATGAGTTCCTTTCAGGCGGGCTGCTTAGGTGAACTGACGGATTGAGGCTGTGACCCCTTGATGTATTACAAGCAAGCAGAGTTCGGTGGTACGCATCACACCTCCCCCCCCCCCCGGCCGCGAGAATGCGGCACCCTCCCGCCCAAGGGAGCACGGGGCTCTTTGTACGTGGAACCACGCGCATTGGGCCTCGTGCTTGGGGCGCAGCACGAAGTCACGGTGCCCAGCTCTCCTCCTTTGGTCTGACCTCAGTCCCCGCACAAACTGCCTCAGGCGTGTCCGGCTGAGAGGCCATCGAGCGAGAATACCTGCGGGCAGGCAGTTGCTGGCCAAGCGGTGCTGCAGCTGCACGAAGGGCCCCGAAATGCCCAGACCGGCTGGGCCTCGAGCGACCCCTGTGGATCAGGAAGTCCCACCAACGGCCCCGTTAGGAGCTCCATCCAGAACAGGTCAGGGAGACTCTCCACTGGCGCCAGGAAGCCTCTGGACTAGAAGCCTCTGGACGTTTGGATGGATACAGGTGTGAGGGCTTTTGGTTGGGGAAAAAGGCATACTGGTTTTTTCTCTCTGATGGTTCCAGCAATGGTGCTGGGAAGTTCCATCCTTACATCTCGGCTGTCAGGTGGTGATGGTCCACAGTAGAAAAAGCAGATGCCAAAAAGGTTTCGCATGAACCCAGGGAAGCGTTTATGTGACTGTGAATTTTGGGGCGGGGGGATAGTCCCCTTATCACGCCTTACCTTTAGCAAAGCCCTTGCTCTTACGAACAGGCTCTGCAAAGCTCCGTTTCTGGCTGGCTAGTCCAGCTCTGGAAATGGTATCAGCGAAATGGCCGTGGAGAGAGGCCAGAGCTTGGATGTTGTAGCTGGGGAGGTGGAGGGAAAGCTGGATGTAGGACGGGCTGTCCGTGAGCAAAAAGAGCTTTTATGCTGCTCTTGGGCATCCTGTGGACGTAGGTGATGAACGGCCCTCTGGAAGGATGCTGAAACCAGTACCTCTGGAGCTCCCCTCCCCTCCCCAGCCACCCCTCTGTGGAGCCGACCCCTCCGTTTTGCGAGGTCCCATCCCAGAGCAGCATTCACAGCCAAACTGTAAATCCCATGAAAATTCTGATTTCCAATGGAAACATCCGCAGTCGTTTATGTCAACCAGATGTTACAGCAGGAAGAGAGTCGGGAAAGAGCGGGGCTGCTCCGAGTGCTTGCGAGCACATGTGCCGGTGCTGGTGGGGCGGGGGGGGGGGGTCCCCAGTGTGGGGTCAGGGAGGGATTCTGCCTTCCTGGGAAATCGCCTGGTAACAAGCTCCCCCCCCACCCGCCATTTCTGACGCACAGTGTGGGCAGCTTGGGGCCCTTCACGTGTTTTGGCCTCCGACTCCCAGCATCCACCCCCATGGGCTGCGCTGGGCAGAAATAATTGGACTCGCAGGCCAGAACCCGCCCACAGCGGGATGCGTGAGGTGGGCCACGGGCCCTTGGGCTGTTTTCGGCCCCGCAGCTGCTTCGGGTGCCCTTCGCCCGGGCTGTGATGAGCTTCCTGGGCAGGCAGAAGAACCTGCTGCCTCCCCACCCGGCCGGGGGGGTCTTCTGGACCCCTTCCCAGCCCGCTTCCCAGCGCAGGCCTCTCTGCTCCTGGGTCGATCCTTCTGTGCGGGAGGGAGAGGGTCTAGCAGGCCGGTGCCCTCAAGAGCCAAGGGGACCCTCCCTAGCGCCCCCTCTTTGGGGTGGGACCCCAGGGTGATGCACTTGGCGCCGCCGGTTGCCTTCCAGGGCCGTGCCCTGCCGCAGAGTGCCAGGTTTTCAGTTAAGGGTTAACCGTGTGACTCTGCATATGCTCAGAGACCTCGGATATTCCAGGGAGCGGTTATGGTGTAGCGTGCTGGGCCGGGGGGCACCCAGGTGGCGTGTGGGAGCCCAGGCCGGTCGCTCTCCGCGCTGGCTTGCTGCAAGGGCGGGGAGAGGGGCGGCAGCACGGTCACAGAGCAATAAAGGGCGACCGAGGACATCGCGCATTGTTTGCCTCGTCGGACACAGAGGGCTCCTTTGCGCATCTCATGCTCAAGGATGCACTTAACTGTTTTGCAAGTCTCGCTTCTTACGGGGTTTTTATCCTGCCCCCTTTTTTCCTCCAAGGCACCCCAGGAGCCTCCTCTCCGTTTGATCCTCTCCGTAACCCGTGAAATAGCTCGGGCTGAGGGCGGGTGTCCGGCACAAATCCCCCGAGGAGCGTCATGGACCCCGGGGCTCAGCCCTGCCTGCCCAGGCCCTGGCCCAGCAGCCTGACAGTGCGTCCCTGGCTCCCCAGGTGCCTGGAAGGGGTCTCGGGACGGCACGGCGGGGGCCCGCGTGGCCTGTGGCCTCTGCCCCCGAGCACGTGCTCCGAGGAGCCCCGAGGGGCGGTCGCCCCTGCCGGGTGTACGAACCGGCTTGCGCAGCAGCCTCGAGCCAAGCTTCTGGGGCTGGCCCCCTGGTCAGCCGCAGCTGAGCCCCCGCGCGCGTTTGGCGCAGGGCCCCTGCGTGTTGGCCACGCCGGGGCTGTTCTTCGAGGGGCAGCGGAGGCGCACGCTGGTGCTCTGGGAGTCGTGGCGTGTGTGTTCCTGAGAAGCTGCTTGTTCCTTCCAAGGTTTGCAGGGCAGCCCGGGAAGGCGAGATGTGTCAAAGCTTTGTGTGTCATTTATTAAACCGCAGCTTTTTTCCATCCTTGGCCATTTCCGGAAAAGGACATTTGGGGTGGGGTGGACTTTGCCTTTGACTTCAAATGCATAAGCCACACTTCTCTTGACATTAATCGCAAAAGAATGTTTTTTCTTCTTATTTTGGAAACTGCGTTACCATGAGGGAGCGAGGTTTGTTGCTGTTGGGGGTTTTTGAAGAGGAGGCCACAGGAAGAGACACCCGTCCCACCGCTCCACTTTGGTACAGATTTCCAAGTTACATAAAAAGCAAACACTCTCTGCGTCGACAAGGAACAAAACGCCACCTTTTTCTGGGGCAGAAAATGGGCATTCGGGATTATGTAATCTGTTGACAGTTGTTTTAATAACATGAGGCCATGGAAAGTTCTTGTTTGCAGTACAGAATAATCCGAGCATGTTTTCAAGATGGGAGAGGGGAAGAAACCAGATGTCTGCTTGTCCAGAGGCTCAGGAAGGGCAGCGCACCCAGAAGGCTGCAGGATTTCGTTGGCCCGGAACAGCTGTCCCGCAGAGAGGGGGACCCGCAGCCCGCCCGGCCCGGGGTGCCGGTGCTGAGCAGCAGCTGGGTTGCTCCGGCGTCACGGGGGGAGCCTTCCCCGGCCCTGCCTGAAGGTGCAGCTGTCGCGCCGGAGGCCTGGGCTCGTGAGGCGCGGGCGTGAAACGCGGTGGCCGCGGCAAAGCGGCCTCGCCACAGCCCCCCCGCCGCGGGGGGGGGGGGGGGGCGCCTGTTTGGTAGCAGCCGCCGGCAGAGGATTCTGCCTCTGCCTTTCCCTTCCTTTGCAGAGCCCCTTCCAAGGAGGAGAAATTCACAGAATGCATTAGTGGAGTTGGAAGGGACCATGAAGGCCATCCGGTCCACCCCCCTGCTGTTGCAGAACACCAGTTTGCACCACCCCACTCAGAGGGCTGCCCAGTTCCTTTCTGAATGTCTCTAGGGTGGGAGAGCCCCCCACCTCTCTAGGCAGCTGGTCCCACTGTCGTATTGCTCTGACCGCGAGGAAGCTTTTCCTGATGTCCAGCCTGAATCTGGGTCGCCACAACTTGAACTGATCCTTCCGTATCCTGCACTCCGTCACCAGCAAGACGAGATCTTGGCCTTCCTCTTTGTGATAGCCTTTGAGGTACCTATAGAGGAATCTCATGCCCCCCCTCAGTCCTCTTCTCAAGGCTGAACATTTTATTTATTTTATTTTTTTCGATTTATATCCTGCCTTTCCTACAAAGGGCTCAAGGCAGCTCACAGCATTCTCCTCCTCCATCTTATCCCCACAACAACAGCCCTGTGAGGCAGGTTGGGCTGAGAGTCTGTGACTGGCCCAAAGTCACCCAGTGGGCTCCATGGCTGAGCGGGGACCAGAACCCAGGTCGTCTGAGTCCCAGTCCCGTGCTCTTAGCCACTACATGCCCAGTTCCCTCAGTCTCTCCTCACAGGGCAGCGTTTCCAATCCCTGGATCATTTTTGCTGTCCTCCTCTGGACCCTTTCTAATTTTCCTGCATCTTTCTTAAATCTTGGTGCCCAGAATTGGGCACAGAATTCCAGGTGAGGTCTGGTGAGGGAGGAGTTCATCTGAGCCCTTTGAGGCCTGCAAGTCATTCGGTCATTCCTGCGCAGACCTGCCTGGAAGTAAGGCCTGTTGGACGGCGTGGCGCATCTTTCTGACCGCACCTACACATGAGTCGGCCGTACATGTTCACGGTGCTTTGTTAGAGCAGCCGGGCAGTCCCACGTCGCTCAGATTTCTCCCCGTCTCTCATTTTCCTGGCTTTTTCCTGCATCCAGATGCTTTACCACTCAATGGCAACACGGCCCTGTGTTCTTCCACGGCTGTTTCCGCCCGTGCCCGCCCGCCCATCTGGATGTGTAGTGCTGGAAAACCACGGCATTGTTTAACAAAACAGGCTTACAAATAAGGTGCCTTAATCTGGACAACAGAAAGCTGCTTTCTTTGTACACAGGAAGTGTTTCCTGTACACACGGGAAGTAGGATGACAGGACGACGGGCTCTTGAGAGAATATAGAACCAGGGCTCCCCAGGGCTTCAGGAAGCCACTTGCTTGACGTCCTGCAATAAATAACAACCTGAGAAGGTCTGGGGGTGTTGGGCCAAGAGGGAGGTTCAGAGCCGGGAATTCAGAGCCGGGTTGTGTGTCTGGGCTCCAGGCCCCTCTGGAATACAGCTGCGAGAGGCAGGATTGCTGTTTGGTCGATTTGGGGAGGCGCACATGAATTTGGGATGGGAATGGGGATGGGGAGCTCCTCACGCCACTGCTAGGAGCTAGGCAAGCTCTCCGGCCTGGCTCACTTGAAGCTCAAGAGCAAGCACGCTTCTGTCAGCTGCTGTTTTACTGGTGTGTGTGTGCACGTGTGCTAAAAAATTCAGCAGAACTGCAGAGGGGAAAGCAGGCGCTTCTTAGGAAAATCACAGTCCCTGGAATAACAGGAGTTCTGCTCTGCTTGTTTGTGATTTGTTGGATGATGCCGTGAAACAAAAGGTGCCAACAGCCAGCGCAGAATCGTGTTTGAAGGATCCTTGATCTGCGCACACTTGCCTCGGGCCCTTGCCCTTTCCGTGGGGCTGACGTGGCAGTTGCCGGAGGGAGAATTTAAATCCTTCGCCATCTCCGCGTGTGTTCACACACTGGCGTTCTGCAATATACCCCTTTTTCCTCTGGCTGAGCCAGAAGAATTGTGGAATCGATGAGCAATCAGTGTGGAGGGGAGCGTATTCCTAATGCAAATCGAAAGCTTGGTGGTCCCGATCCAAGCTGAGACAGGCGCATGGGCCTGGGGTGAGGAGGAATGGGCACGGTCAAAATGGAAGCCCGCATGCTCCCGATCCACACTGGGCGTACCCACTGCTTCCTCTTTAAAAACAAATGGAAGCCAGCAACCATTCATGCAGCCACCGATGTCATGAATGGCCTTGTGTGCGTCTCTCGACTCCTTTGTGTCTTCAGACTTTACACATCAGGGAAAAGCAGCCGCTGGAAACCTGGTTTGGCCTCTGCCTGCCTGGTGGGCCTCATGAACGCTCGCTTGCTCGCGCCCCAAAGCAATTGCTCCCAGCATCTCCGGCCCTGCAAGAGCCGCTCTTGGACTCCTCTCTCCCAGCTGGCACATGGGTCTCGTTCTCAGGATTGCCTGCCTCCACGGCCCTGCTCGAAAAGATCTGAAATCCGTAACTGCGTGCGCTTGGGAGCCATCCTTTGAAAAGAGCCAAGCCAATGGGGACCAGGACACCGGCTTGGCCCGTGGGGTCACGGCCGCATGAACAGATTCTGCCACACCGTCTGCCCCGGGAGAAAGCACGGCTGCTTGCAGCCTTCCAGGGGTACGTGGTGTGTGCCGCTCCCGCGTGTGAGCAGAAGGTTGCTCCGACCACATTACTGCCTCCGGCTGCAGCTCCTCTGGTCCTGCGGATGGCTTCCTTCCCACCCCCGGACCAGGATTTTGTGTTGTCTCAGCAGTTTTCTGCATCTGGCTAATCTAGCAAGTTCCTCTTCGGTTCGCACAGTTGGCTGGCAACCCGGGCCTGTTTGGAGGTGGGGGGACACGTCCTCCTGAGAGCGTCCGCTCCGATTTCCTGCGAGGAGGCATCTCTGTGCTCGCTCGGGGCAGAAAGCCCCGGAGCCCGCCGGCTGTTTCCTGCGTTCTCGCGCCGAATTGCAGTCATGGGGTTTGGTGGAAAGTGTCACGGGAAGTGCCGTGGGGGGGCTGGAATGAACCGGGGGGGGGATTTTACTTTGGAGTTCCCTTTTTGTGAATCAAACCCGCACGTGTGCCCTGGCTCGTGCCCATTTGGGGGGGCAAGATCACCCAGGCCCGCGTGACCAGGGCAGCCTCACCAAGCCGGTGGCTGTTCACATGGGTTGCCGGGTGGGCTCAGCCCTCGAGGGGCCGCCCGGCGTCATTCTCACCTTCCGACTGCCACGGCGTGGAAGGATCCGGCCCCAGGCATCAGCAGCCCCCACGGCCTCCGTGATGAGTGGCGATCCTCACGCTGGAGGGGAGCCACGACGCAGCGCTCCCCGGAGGAAGCTCTGGCCAGTGGCAGCCATTCCTGCGCTCTCCCGCGGCGATGGTGCCCTCCTACCCGGGGGCAGAGGCGTGGGCCGGGCCGGGCCGAGGCTCCAGCAGCCCCAGCGCGGTGGCCTGGGGAGCGTCTGGGAGGGCCGGCTGCTGGGCAGGGGCTCTTGCTTTCCTCCCGCAAAGCTTGGCTGGGGTGGTCTCCCGGGGCAGCGTGGCCCGCCATGTGCCTGGGCCTGGCTCACCTGGGTGGGAACGCAGCTGCGGGGAGATGCTGGCAAGATGCGGGAAGGCGCTCGCACGCCCCTTGGGGGAGCGCGGCACAGAGGGGCTGGGCAACACGACAGGTGCTACGCAGGGGCCCTTTGGAGCCCGGCTTTTGCCGCGGGGCCTCATGGGCCCAGCCAGACCTCCGGGCCACTGGCTCCTCCTTCCCGGCTTTTCCCCGAGAGCCACCGGCTGCCCTTTTCTGGCCTGCGCAGTTTGTTTCTCATTGTGGCACTGAGGCGAGCCGTGTGTCTGCTCCACTCGGGTGTTTTCATGGGCTCCCCTCCCCGAAACCGGTTTTCCCTTGTGCAGCCAAGGCTCTGCCCTGCAGAGGCAGCTTTTGCGCTTGATCAAAATGAAAGTATGTGGTTTTGCCTTCGTGTTTCTTGTTTTCTCCCAAGGCTTTTCAGTAACAAAATATTTGCTCATTCATAGCCAGTGTGTGGAACGGGGCCTCCTCAGCCACCCTCCGTCCTTCCCGGTGCACCGGGGGGCTTGGGTTTTCCCAGCGGACCCTCAGCTTCTCCCCGGCCTCCCTTCTCCAACACGCTTCGCTTAACAAGACATGCTTGCGGGAAGTGGGTGGGTGGGTGGGTGGGGAAGCGTCGCCCCCCCCCCCCGGCCATGTTGTCGCTAAACAGCTGTTTGCCATTTCAACAAGGAAGGCTTTGTGGCTGGTTCCTCACTCGCATTTCTGTATGCAGAGGGCAAGGCCGTGGCTGCGCACCCGGGTGTCACTGGGGACTTTCTCTGCCGGCTGCACAGACCTCTTGAGCGATACCGAGCAGGGCTTTTTGGCTGGGAACTTGTCTCGATGGGAAGCATTTTCAGCCCCTCCAGAGGGGGCTGCTTCCAGCCCATAGTACCCCCAGAATCCCCATTAAAGCCGGGCCCTGCCTTCCCATCGCTCTTTAGTAGGAGCCCAACAAATGGCTCTCCATTTAAGCGCATGGAAGCCTGAAGCCGCATCCCAGCCCGGGAAGAAAGGCGAGCGAGGGCTGTGGCTACCGGAGAGGGCCCCAGGTAGCCACTTCCGCTCCTCGGGCAAGTCCCCCTTCTTTGGCTCCTGCCCACCCCAACCAGGAACCGGCGGGCACAAACACAACTGGACCATCTGCCCACGTGTTTCATATATTTATGCAATTAGCTCCAGAACTGTACAAGTCTAGAAACAGGGCTTTCTCCTGCTGTGATCCTTTGCTGGCATTTGATAAAATCTGGAGTGAGTTAAGGAGGTGGAAGAGCCTTCCGGATCCTGCTGCTGCAGAATTCCGAGTCCCATAAGGGAACGACTGTCCGTTTGGAGCATTTGAACCCTCCTGCTCAGCCAAAAAAAGGAGCTGTACATACAATTCACAAAAGCCAGGCTTCCAGTCTTCAAAGAGGCAGGCCAGGAAAGGAGAACGGATGAAGCAGGAAGGGGGGAAATGCAGCAGGAGCGCTTCAGAAGGGCCCCCCTGCCTGTGTCAGCTCCCTCCGCATCGCCTTTCTGGAATGGTTTCTGCTTCTCAGGTAGACTGCGCCTGCTTACCCCAGCTCGGGAGTTCTAGAATTTCCTGGCTGATGGTCTCTGTGTTCATTTCCCGCACATCTAAGTATTAATCTTGCTATATTTCTAAAGGCCAGGGCTTGCTGCTGCTGTTCTTTTTTTTAACACTTGTGAACAAGCCCAAAGTATGTGGTTTTTGAAAAAGGTCTTTAAGAAACATAGGTGAAAGATGAGAGTTTTCCTTGCTGCTTTGATGTTGGTGCTTCAGCAAACGGAATCAGTCAGTCCCGGGGGCGGCTTGATGGGCTTGCAGGTCCCCGGTGCAGTTGCTGGAATTAACAGCTCAGCTCAGAAGGGGGAGGAGAGCAGCTGCACCCTTGGCGTGACCTTAGCGTCGCGCTGTTGGTTGCGCCCACAGACCTGCCACGGAGACCTCGCCACTCCTTGGCCCAGCGCGGGGGCAGGCGGCTGGTTGCGTTTCTCTCTGACGTGCTGAACCCTCTAACCTCGCCTGCCATCCGTCGGAGAGGAACCGATGGGGCCTGGAGGAGAGCGCGATGGCAGCCCTGGGTGCTTCCTGAGCAATTTCAGGGTCCAGAGGAATTTATTTTCCTTATTATTTATTTAAAACTTTTATATGCCAACCCCACATGCACCAAGTGAGCTGAATATTGGAACGCGTGAGAGCGAGATGCAAGCTGAGAAGAGGCACATCGTTTATGCGCCGAGATTGCTGGGCCTGCCTGCTGGGGCAAGGCAGCCCTGCCTCTGAGGAGCTCCACAGGTGTTATCCATGCCAGAAGCGTCCTTTCTTTTCAAATGGGGTTTTTTTTGGTGGGGGGAGCTCTACAGCCACCCCTTCCTGCTCCCATGGAATTGCGTTACGGCTGCAGTCTGGGCTGCCACCTTCAGGACAGCGCTTTCTGTTGCTTAGAGATTGATGGTTTATCAAATCCACAAAATGCACCCCTTCCGCTATCTGGGGCTCATCATGCCTCAAAGAAAGTCATTGAGATACGTAACTGTGAAACTGTGAAACCACGTGGATACGCATATTTAATTTCCTGATAAATGCCTGTTTGTTTACAACTGACCTGCAGACATTCCAAAATGTTGCCTCATCTGAAACTTCCCCGTTGGATTTTCTCGCCTTAAAAATAGGGGGCTGAACCAAGCTTCCTGCATTGGAAGCCCTGACAGTTATGCCGGGACTTGACCCATGTCCATTCAGGGTGATCCTCTGGTGCCCCCCCCCCCACATCAAAGGATGAAGCCCTGGGCACATCCTCCAATGCACAGAGGACTAGAAACTTGAAGCGATGACTCGGGGAGCCCTTCCGTACAAAGCAGCCTTCCGAGCTCGGAGCCTGTTGCCAGGAGCTCTGGTGTGCCACCTGGGTGACCCAGGCTCCCTCCCCACAAAAAGACTTGTCCCCCTCAGCGCCAGGCATTTCCACAATGCTTCCTACAGCTCTACTCTCTGAGCCAGTCCACCAGGAGCAAAAGCCCCAGAGCTCCAGAAGAGAGCTCTCGAAGGAATGCTGCTTCAACTAGCCAGATCCGTTCAAGATTCTAGTCCTCTCTGTTGGGACTCAAACAAGAATGAATGTCTCTTCTATTTTCTGGGGGGAGAGGGGGTGTTAGTGAAAAGTGTCATGCGTGGCTTTTCCAGCTGAAGGGAAAAGTTCTTGTTGGAGTTGGAGCAGCTGCCTGGCCCCCTTTAAGTGTCCGTGGTCCTTCACGCGCCGTGGGCCCGGCCCGTCACTGTGGGCGGCAAGACACATCTGTGAGGCCCGGGCTGTGCAAGCCACCTTCTGGGTTGCGAGGCATTTTTAAAGCAGCTTCTCTTTCTCTTAATTTATGCCACGGGCTTTCCTCCCCGCCTCCACCCCCTCCTCATTTCTCCATTCTGGGCAGCTTTGAGGTTCTTCTTTGAACTGCTGCTTCTTGGAACTCGTTCCTCTTCTCTGCTCCGGAAGGAGCACGTGGCAGAGCAGCAGGTTCTCAGATGAAAGGCAGTGCTGCCTAATGGATGTAGCTGAGAGTGTATTTAGCTCCCCAGATCGTTAACGAAATCTCTCCGTCACTTTTCTCCTGCGTCCTCTGTGTCAAGGGAGCAGCCCTTCCGGGGGGGGGGGGGGGGGGGGGCAGGAGTTGTGCCTTTCCTTCCAGGCCTTTGTGCTGCTAAAGTGGTTTGTTCTGCAGGATGGGTGGCTTGGAGACCTGGCTTTGGAGCAGTGTGGGTGGCCAGCGGCTTAGCTACGGGGCACGTCTCCCCAGCTTGGCAGACTTGGGATTCAGGTAGTGAAGGAGATGAAGAGGGTGTGGGTTTGTCCATTCCCTTTCAGGGCCCAGTTCGCCGCCCAGCCCTGCAGGGGAACGACGCAGACCTGCTGTTGGAGCGACGGGTCGTCCCCTGCCCACGTTCTGCCTCTGTGAACAAGCAGCTGTCGCGAGAATGTGGTTTAATTCCTGATGGTCTGAGCGGTTGGGCTCCTGCTGATGGGGTTTCTACTCCAAACCGTTCTGGGGGGCACCCCCCAAGCCCGACCAGCCCCCCTGCAGTCGGGCCTCCTGGCTTCGTTCGAGACCTTCGGCAGGCGAGGCAGGGGCCCCCTCGCCGAGCCATGCGCCCCCGCGGGCTCCCCGGACTGCCCCCCGCCACCGCGAGTGCGGCAGGATGGGGGGAAAGGGTGCCGGGCGACATGGGGGGGGGATTCGTGGCCACTGCACAAGCGTGGCTCACGCTGACGCTCCCTGCTTCCCCAAGGGAGTTCCTCGCGGACGTCTGGGGCCGGAGGGGCATTCGGGCAACGGCGGTCCAGCAGCCGCCGCTCGCGCTCGGGTCTTCCGAGGTCACCGGCGGCTCCCCCGCCCCGTCCGTCCTCAGTCAGCAAAGCTGCGCTCCAGATTTCTTTGGTAACGAGCACATCGTTTCCGATTTCCTCTCGGGCTGTTTTTATGCAAGCTCTTAGCAGGCGGGTTTCTAAGAACTCTTTGATAAGAGTTTCTTTTCCTGTCTCTGGGCAGGAGGTATGCTGGGCCCTGAGAAGAGGAGGGACTCGCTCTCCCCACTTCTCTGCCCTCCGAGCTGCTGACCCGGCGTGGGCCTCCCACGGCAGGGAAGCGGCCACAGCAAGCCCCAGCGCCACCCCTCATTCCAGCTCCTGCCGTGGCGCCCCCTCGCCCCGCACGGTCCGGGCAGCTCCCCACTGGGAGGCCGCCACATGCCTCTCCCTGCAGACACGGGGGCTTTGCTCCTGGCCCTTCTTCCCGGGGGGGGGGGCACATCCCGCTGAGCTCGAGGCCACTTTGCTTTGAGACGCCCAGAGAACCCGAAGCCCTCCAGCATCCAGCCCCATGCGGGTAGGGCTGCCGAGGAAGTCTGCCCCAGGCAAGGAAGGGCCCTTACTCCAGAATTCCCACCTGCGGCTCCGGGGAGTCCTCCACCCCCCCCTCCAGAATTGAGCCCCCACTTCCTCTGGCCGTGGTGCCCCTGCTCACGCCCCCCCCCAGCACCTCATTAATGAGCAGCGCCAAACGGAGATGGGGGCGGCCATGACAGCGGGTCCCACGTCCCAATATGAATAATCTTCCCGTGTCTTTCCAGTCGTGGCCTGGCCCACGGTCTTTTGTGGGGCACGTGGAGGAAACAAAAGCATTGCGTCGTGGAAGCTTGTGGTGTTTTGTGGAAGTGTCTGCCTGGGGTTTTATATCTTTGTCATATTGAAAGCACAGGTGCTTTTGATACCTGATTCTGACATGTGTGGTTAAATTTTCAGCATCCTTTCCCCCCGCCCCCAAAAAAATCTGATCTAGCAGGTTTCCTAATTTTTAGAATAAGAAGGTGTTTTAGCAGACGAGTCTCACCGGCCTAATTGGCCTTAAATGAAAATAATTGCGGTGCCTAAGCCAAAGCTCAGTATCCGTTCTGTTTTTAGATACAGAAAGAAATAATTGAAGGACAGATCTAGTCAACGAGAACTGCCATTCATTCTTAGAAGGATGGGATGAGGCAAATGTTATTTTTCACAGCGTACCGCAGAAATTTACAAGTCTCCACGCGGCTTTCAAAAGATCTGCAGGATTGCCCCTCCAGCGTGGCATCCCAGCAAACAGCACTGGCTCCCCCCTCCGGGAATCACCTCAACCACACGCAGGAAACGGGGGGCCACCGGCGGGCCCGGCCCCCCACCGGCGCCCTTTAAAAAACCGCTTTGAGAAGAAACAATGGGATGAGGCAGGGAAAGGGGCCGAGCTTAGACTGGCTCTGCGGTGACAACTGCTAGCGAACAGTCAACCCTTTTTAACGCTACCACACGCTGTGGGCCCGCGATGTTAGAAAGTGGCTGTTTTGAAAGCAGGGGAGCCTGAGCCGGAAGTGAAAGCTCCTTTGGGCCTCCCCAGAGGACTCCCTCCTTCGTGGACCTGTTCTGCAGTAGCACAGACCAAGGGGGTCCCATGCACGGCCCCTTCCTCAAACCGCAGGCCCCTCCCCTAGCCAGGGGCAGTCCGGCTATTCTGCTTGCCAGGCTGACCAGACACATGGCGCAGCGGGTGCCCCCGCCGTTTGACCTGCCGCGTGCGGCTGCCTGCCTGTGCGTGCTCCCGGCACTGGCGCCCTGCCCTGCCCTGCCTGCCGGAGCTATGCGTGCTGCCCCCAGGACCAACCAGGAGCAAGGGGGGCGTAACCGGGAGCCCCATGGCTGGAGGCGGATGCGCAACTGGTTCTCCCAGGTTCCAGGAAGCCGGATCAGACCTGTGGCTCCTCCGAGCCAGTGCTGCCGACACTGACTGGCCATTGCGGCTTTCCGGCATTTCAGGCCGGCTTTTCCCAGCCTGGCCAGGGGACATGGCCTGGCCTGCATGCCCAGAAGAGGTGGGGCCCGTTCCAGGCCGGGGCCCGAGGCTGAGCCGGGTTCAGTTTCGTTTCCTCCGCTCCAGCAGGGAGCCCTGTGTGGGTTTTGCCGAGGGCCAGAGAAAGGCCCCTCTTGTGCGTTTCGACTGCGCGAGAGGCAGGAGATGCCAGCCAGCGCTGAGCAGCTTTGCTTAGCCGGGCACACGAGCTGGGATGCCCCGTGCCAGGCCGGAGCTGGGCTCGCCCCGCGCGGACTGGACGCCCGCTTCCTTCGGGTTGCAGCGAGCCCAGGATGCTGGGTCGGGCATGCGCAGAAGAGACGGGGGGCCACGTGCACTGCCCTCTTCTCTTGCTTGTGGTGAGCCTGCATGCAGGAACACCTCTGGCTCATGCTGCCGCCCCCTGCCCTCCCCACTCTCCCAGCAGAACCGCTTGGCCAGGTTTTATTGACTGTCTGTTTACGCAAGCCAGTTCCAGAACTGCTTGGCTCCTAGGCAGAGGAGTTGGCAGCACCTGTGGGCCCAGCCCGCGCCTGCGGATCTGAGGCAGCGGCGCAAGGGCTTCTCCTGCGTACGCAACTCTCTGCACGTTCGGGCAGAAAACGCCCCGCGACTTTCGAAGCTCCCGTGCTGGAAGCTGTCGGCCTGCTTGGAATCGCAGCCTTAGCGCCGTTCTCGTCTGCCTGGCAGTTGTGGTGTTTGGTACGACTCTCCCCTTTTCGCCTGGCTTCCTTTTTCTCCCTCGCTGACAGTTTTCCCCCTTGCAAAGAGCGGAGAAGGTGCCTTCTTTCATTAGCGATCATAAATCTGTTTAAGTATCTGTGAGCGGAGGAAACCAAGCCCCCGGCCGGCTCCCAGGGGACCTCTGGGTGCCTCGGTGGTGGCGTTGCGCTCGCGTGTTCACAGGGCGCCCGCGCTGTTTTGCTGCAGAGACCTGCTGACGCGGCCTGCCGGCTTCTTTATCTCTGCCAGCCAAATGCCTTCTGTCCCTTCTTCTCAGGCTGTCGTTTTCCGGGCGTTCTGTTTTGAGGAACTGCACGGCGGCTTGGGCAGAGCGGAATGGCAAGCCGACAAATTAGTGTGCTCTGCCCCCTCCCGTGTCACCACTTGGAAGCGTTCACGGGGCCTGTGCTGCCCCAGCCGGCCAGGTGGCCACGATGTCGGGATGCTAGCCATTCCTGGGCCTGAGGAGAGGCGTCCTTCGGTGGCAGGTCAGAGCACAGGTCTTGCAAGCAGAAAGCGGGCAGATACGGGCTCCCTGGTGCTCTAGATTTCTGCCTGAGGGGTCGGCATTGCAATGCGTTTTCTTTGAAGCCTTCAGGAGATGTGCAGACAACCCCCAGTGCAGCTTCGCAGTGGAAGCTCGTGCTGCCACCTCAGTCAGCCTCATCCCTCGACCCACAGCTGAAGGCAGCCCGGCAGGAAATGTTTCGTGTTATCGGTATTCAGGCAGGCAATGAGCTCAGCTTGCCTTTCCGGGAGCCGTTCCAGTTCTCAGGAAAATGCCTGCATCTTTGCTGGGACCCTTGGAACCAATTAGTTTTCCAGCCCATGCTGGTTTGGCCACACACGACCCTCATCAGCAACCCTGTCAGTGAATGACAGGCGAAATGTATGGATGCTTGTGCCCCCGTTTGTTCTGCTATCATTCAATGTGTAATTTAAGGGGGGGGGGGTGAGCGTTTCCTGTGTCTCTGATGAGGAGGCAAAAGCCTTCTCGTGCCAGTTCAGCTGCAAAGAAGCAGAGGCAAAAGACAAGAACCAGTGGCGCTCATAGTGGGAAGCAGCGACGAGAGGCCGAGCCCAAAAGCGGGGCCTGGGCCTTCTCACGTGCTGAAGCCGCCGCTCCCTTCTCCACATTGTCTTCCTGGATCCGGAGAAAAAGCTGACTGTCCGAGAGCTGCCCCCAGTTGCTGGCTCCGGACGGCAAAGGAGCTATGGGTCACGTCCCTGCAAACCCCCAGAGGATGTGAAACTCCGAACCAGGAGTCATAACAAGAGAAGCCCTGCAGAAAGCAGAAGTGCTCGATCTCCAGATCGACACGACCGCAGCGAGTGCCACGGGGGCTTTGGCCACATTCCCCTCCGCAGGCAGGAGGTCCGACGACCCTGCTGCTCCCCACGGCGGCCCAGTCCCTAGAATGCCGTATTGCAGCCACTGCTGGCGGCAGAAGTACCGGGGTGGGCTGGGAAGGCTGCGACGGACTGGCCCCCGCCTGCAGGAGGCGCCTCACAGTGGTGGGGAGGAGGGGCCCCTGGGCTGAGCGACCGGACCCCGGCAGCCCCCGCTGCTCCTTCCCAGGGGGCTCAGCAAGCCCACCTCCCGGTTTCCCCCACCTTCCCTCTCGCGTCTCTAGGGACAAACGGTCGGTCTGCCTCCTCCTCCTCCTCCCCCCCCCCGGCCTGCTTCTGGCGAGCGGTTTCACAGATGCTGGAATCTCAAGCAGCCGTGGAGCTTCCTGCAGCCACAGAGTCCCCGCCTTGCTCTCAGCCTCCACCAGAGCCCCCTTTCCACCAGTCCCCCGTTTTGTGGGGTAGCCTTTTGCCAGGATCCGGCCGCGCTTTCTTTTGGCCGCCGGCCACCTCGTGCCCCTCTGCCGAACGGCCCTGGCCTGAGCGGTCTGTTTCCTCCCTGGTGGCTGGCTAAAGGCCGGTGAGTCACGGAGCCCTTGGCCAAGAGGCCACGAGGATTCGAAAGGCTTTTGCCTGTGGAAAAATCCCAGCGCTTTGTCAGCCGGGACTAGGAACGGCCGTCCGGGGAACCGACTGCGTCGCAGGCATCCTGCTTCCATTTAGCGCTCTGCCCTGCGTGCGTCACTCGCGCCCGCCAGTCCGGCAGCTTCATGCGGAAAAGCGCTCGCAGCTGCGCTCGCTCCCTGGGGGGTGGCATCACGAGGACGTGCGGCTCGCCCCGAAAGCAGAGCGGGCCGAACGCCACGAGGACGAGGCCTCCTGCAGGCGAACGGCCAGGAAGAGGTGCCACGGCCTCCGATGCCAAGCGGGATGCCAGCGCAGGACCCTGTGTGGGGGGGCTGCGGGGCCATTCGTGCGCGGAGACTTGTTGGGGGGGCATGCAGTGCCGCTCAGAATGGGTGCTTTTAAAGACCGAGGCCCGAGCCGCAGGGCCGGCACAGTGAAGCGTGGAGGAGGAGGGAGTGCGGCACTTGCAAACTTTCTAAAAGGCTGGGGTGGGTGAGCGGCTGGCCAGAGGCCCCAGTCCTTTTCCCGCTCCCGTTGCGCCAGGGGCCAAGAGGGCCTGGCTTTGTCTCCCTCTGCACGTGTTCAGTGGCACTCGTGCTTGGTGCTCCTGCTGCTCTGCGTGGAAGGGTCATCTGTCTGTCTGTCTGTCTGTCTGTCTCTGTCTGTCTGTCTGTCTGTCTGTCTGTCTGTCTATCTGTGGGCCAGGGGAGCAGCTGCTGCCTGGATCCACTTCTCCACTGCTTTTTGGAAGACTAGAAAAGGAGAAGCTCTCATGGGAACTGCAGAAATGGCAGAAAGCATCGTGGGGGGGGGGGTGGACTCCTACTCAGTCGATGGTGAAGCACCCTCTGCTGATGGTTTCACAGGCAGAAGGTCTCAGTTCAGCCCCCAGTTTAAAGAGGGATCTTGGCAGTGCTAAATGGAGGGCCGAGGGCTGGAGGAGCCGGTGCTGCACGGAAAGAGGAGGGAGGGCGCTATTTCGCTTGAGAAAAGCAGGCAGCTTGGCACGTCCACCTGGTGTAGCTGGAGCTCCGGAGCTGAACCTCGGAAGCCGATCGGCGCATAGCCAAGAGGCAGGCATCCTCTGGCACTGGAGGGGCGGGGACCTTTCCCTGCTGGCTGGTGGTCCCTTGGCTGAGCCCCAGGGCTGGAGGCGAGGCAGCCGGAGGCAGGCCCCTCCGGCTGCTGGGGCACAGACCCCTGCCCAGCCCGGATGCCTCATGCGGTGCTCCCTGCTCCATGCAGAGAGCCCCTGGGGAGGGGGAGGGGGGGCAAGCATCGTGTGCTGATGGCTTTGGGAGGCCGAAAAGGGAGAGCAGCTCTAGGCGTGCACTGCATCTCACGGGGTGTTCAGGGTGGAGGAGCCAGCCTGGGGCTTCCGGCTGCCACTCCCTCGCTCTGCCCGCTGGCAGCAGCTGGGAAGCTTCGGCCTTCCAAACCTCACAACTCTTGGAGGCAGCCTTCCTCAGCCAGGCCTGCCGGACTGCAGCTCTCATCATCCCCAGGCAGCCTGGCAAAGGCCGCTGTGAGCTGGTATTATTATTTGTTGAACTGGTTGAGGGTCAGACAGGGCAGCACGCCTAGGCCCAGCTACTGCTTTCGAGGCATGGGGCTGCCCCAACTTGCTGCAGTTGCTTGTGCAGGCTGCCTGTCCACCGGGAAGGGGGTGCTTTGTTTTTGGGTGCAAAGCAATGACGACGTGATCAAGCGGCTCACAACCCCCATGTGGGAGGAGCATCTTTGTATTAGCCTGGGGATGCAGCAGGACGACTTGAGCCAGCTCCTCCCTCGCTGGACACTTAATCCATGGCAAGCAGCCACAGTGCGACCGCGACAGCTTTGAGAGGGAACCGCACCGGCCTTCCGCGAAACGGCGGGTTGGCCCCGAGGGCTCCCAAGGAGCCGTGGCGCTCCAGCACAGCCCCGTGAATGCCGCCGCCGCCCCAGGCTGGCCCAGAGGGCGATCGTGGCTCCCGGCCGCCCTCTGCGCGCTCACCATGCTGCCTCTCTCCACAGAGCTCGCGGCCCAAGCTGCAGACCGCCTGCTCGGCAGTCCAGGAAATCCGGCGCTGCACGTGCCTGGAGATGCCGGACAACCCACACACCTTCGTGCTCAAGGTAGGGTGCCCTCGGGGCGGGGGCAGTGCCTTGGGGCCCTCGGGGTGTGGGGCAGCCCCCCCCCACTGGGCTGTGCCAGTCACCAGGCGGGAGGTCCTCACCCCGGAAGCAGCGCGCAGGGCGGGAGGTCCCAGCAGGGCCAGAGAGGCACCGCGCGGAAGCGGACGCGACCCGGGAAGGCAGCCGGAGCCCTCTTCCTCGGGCAGGAGCCGTCTCGGCCCCGTTGGAGTCCTGACCCGGGAGGCACTCCTGACACGTCCCTCCTCCCCCCGCACCGGCAGGTGAACGCCTCCACAGACATCATATTCGAGGCCGGAGACGAGCGGCAGCTGCACAGCTGGGTGTCCGAGATCCAGGCGGGCCTCCCTCCGGGGTAAGTCCCACGGCTGTGCGGTGCTGCAGCGCCTGAGCCGGCCGCCCGGCTTTCCCAGCGTTTGCTCGCACGGCTCCAAGGCAGCGAACTCCGGAGCAAGGACCCCACGCGGTTCGCACGAGCCGCTTTCCAAGCGCTGCAGGGGGCCGGGGCCGCAGAGGCCGGAGACGTTCCTTGAACTCCAAAGGGGAAGGCAGCACTCGCCGCGTCCAGCTGGTCCCGGGGCAGAACTTGTGCCTAGTGGCAGCACAGAACTGTTGTGTGGAGAGAGGGGGCGTGTCAGGGCTGGGGGGGGGGCGAGCTCAAAACCTCATCTTGCCAGCAAGCTTTCCAGCGGGCTTGAGGCGGCGTGCTGCATTATGCTGTTCCATCTCATAGCATTGTCTCGAGGATAAAAACGTGCGTGGAAGGCCGGGCTGCCAGCTCAGGACGTTCTCGAGAAGCCCTAATACAGTAAACCTAATGCAAACTCCCCCCCGCCCCCCCCCAGCTAATTTGGTGCAGTGGTCAGAGCATTGGACTGGGCCTGGGAGAGCCCGATTTTAGTCCCCACTGGGTGACTGGGCCAGTCAGACTCTCTGGCCAACCTGCCCCACAGGGTGAGGATAGAACGGGATTGAAGACCGTACAAGCCACCTTGGGCTCCTTGCGAGCAGAAAAAGGACGTGTTTACACGCAATAAATACCAGTGTCATGGAGGCAGCCCGCTGTCGCACAGCGGCAAGGCAGGTGCGCTCTGCAGTTCCTCGAGGTTCTCTCACCGACGACCCCTTCAAATTGTGGGTCGCCATCTAGGCCCCGAGACTTGGCACAAATCTCGTTCCATCCCAAGGCCGCAACGGACTGTGCTCAGTCAGGCTTCTCTGTTTACAGTGGGGAGCAGAACCTGGCGTTTTCACCTGCCCTTTTCTGTTGGGCGAGGTTTCGTGAATCCCCAGGATTTTGGCTCCCCTGCCCAGGAGGGCCAGCCCTCGTTGTGTGGCGGCTGCAGGGAATGTCTCGTGCTGAGACGTGTCCTTTTAAAATTTCAGCAGCACACGCGCGCGCACACACACACACACACACACACTTATCTGTCCCGTGGAATCTCATCTTGCAAAACGCTTTTCCCTTGTGCTCCTAGACCTGGCATTTATCTCGTGCATTATCTCCAACAAGGGTTTTGAAACGCTGCATCTTGTAAAGCATCATCGGATTTGCACTTGACTCTTAGGACGCCTGAACCTTAATGGTCCCCCGGCGGTGTTTGCAAGCTCTTTCCACCTTGCTTCCTGTGCCCCCTTTCTGCCGGCCTTGGTGCGTCGTCCATCCCACTCACGGCCTTTGCGTACGGAGGGTCGCAACTAAGATGCTTCGTGCTTTTTCAGGCCTGAAAGAGCCAGCGTGGAGCTGACCTCAGACACTCACTCGGAGGTGGTGACTGCGAGTCCTACGAACAGCAGTACAGACTCCCTGAATCAAGGTACGGGGCCATGTCCCA
Source organism: Varanus komodoensis (assembly GCF_004798865.1). Lineage (NCBI taxonomy): Eukaryota > Metazoa > Chordata > Lepidosauria > Squamata > Varanidae > Varanus > Varanus komodoensis. The sequence continues at coordinate 8,083,624 of NW_025335909.1, forward strand.
GCTCTGCAGGAAGCCTCCTCCTCCCTCCCACTCCCGCAAAATGCAGCTCCCCAGGAGTCCAGCCGCTTGGTTTTCGAGGTGTGGGAAGGGTGGCTGAGCCTCAGAGTTGCCGCAGGCTCGCTGTAGGACGGTCTTCTACGGGGCCCGAGACGCTTGACAGTTAAACTGCAAGGTTTGTTCCGGGTTTTCCTGTTATTCTCTGGATTTGCAAACCCTTAAGTCTTCCGCAAGAGCGTCTGTCGGCACAGCACTTGCTCTGGGAACTGCCTTGCACTTTTTGGAAAAACGGGCGTGGAAATTTTGAAAAATCCACACGTGCACGCAGGATGATAGAACAGGGCTGTGTACCCAGCCAAGCTGTGGGGCCCAGCGGGTGCTCATCTGCTCGGCAGCACCTCTCTTCAGGGCCTTGGACAAAGGGGGATCTTGTCCAGCCCTGGAGAAGCCAAGGCCCAACCGTGGGACCCTCTGGGTGCAGAGCCAGCCTCCGAACACTGACCCCTCCCCAGAGCCCGAAGCATCACAGGGGAAGCCCGCGTGGGCAGGCGCCAGGTTGACCTTTGGCCCCCGAGGCTGCGGGGCTTCTCACCAGGAACCTGCCCTTGAACCTGATCCAGCGAGGTCCTTTTGCCTGGTAGGAACATTTCAGAGTTGGGGTCACTCGAGATACACTTTAACAGTGAAGCCACCCCACCTTTGCTCTGCAAACGGAAAGTGCCCCGAATGCTGAGCCCCGGCTCCTGATGTTGCTGTGCTCTCCTTGCTTCCTGGCAGGCGCAGCCCCGTCCAGCCTCCTCGAGCAGCCCTGCCAGAAGACGGATCGCTACCTGTCCGGCTTCCCTTGGTACCACGGCTCTATTTCTCGAGTCAAAGCGGCCCAGCTTGTCCAGCTTCGGGGCCTTGAAGGACACGGCGTCTTCCTCATCCGACAGAGCGAAACCCGCCGGGGCGAGTATGTGCTGACCTTCAACTTTCAAGGAAGAGCCAAGGTATGGCACCGGCGCTCAGGAGTTCTTCTCCAGAGCCGCTCCCCGAGTACCATCCAGGAGTGGCAGAAAGCTGTGTGGACTCGCCCTGTAAGACGGAGCACGGTTTTCTCCGTACAGCTGAAGTAGTTTCTTCTTTTTGCTATATGGGGATTTGCTTTTTTCGGGCCACCCTAACAAGCTAGCAGAGCAAAACGAAGTCTAATTGGCACCAAGTCTCATTAGCAATGGCAAGAGAGATTCACAGCACCAGTTCTGAATTTTGGGACCGAGCTTCTAGTCCTCGTGGATTGGGAAACAGAATCTTCCAAATCTGAGGAGGCAGGAAGTCGGGCTTCTCCTCCGTTGTGGAGTGCACCCGGTGCCGGTCGTCTCTGCTCCTCCCAGGTGCCGCTGGAGCCTCCGCGGGGGCCGGGTGGGCCAGCCGCTAACAAGCCTCCTTTGCCTTGGCAGCACCTGCGGCTCTCGCTGACAGAGAGGGGCCAGTGCCGCGTCCAGCACCTGCACTTCACCTCCGTCCTGGACATGCTGCATCATTTCCAGCGCTGCCCCATCCCCCTGGAGTGCGGCATGGCCTGCAGCGTGCAGCTGTCCAGCTATGTGCTGGTCGTCCCACACACGCCAGGTAAGCGTGCCGCGCACTGTTGCTCGGTTTGCTCCGACAACCAGGCCTTTCTGGGTGCATCTGCGTTCCAGGCAGGCCTCTCATCGGGGGGGAGGGGGGGGGGGGGGGGGCAAAGCCAGGGCCACACCCCCACGGCTGCGCAGGCGCAATCTGCTGCATAAATCTCGGGGGACGGCCGTTAGCACCGGAAAGCAAGGGTTATCCAGGAAACTCGTTCATCACTTCCCTGGGAAGCAGCTAGGCACCTGCGTGTGGAATAGTTCTGCAGAAGCACAGGACGTCCTATTTTTTGCTGAACCCAGCTGCTGGAAACGCTCAGCCTTTAAAAAAACAAGCAGAGTTCTAGTCCTTATGACTTGCAGCAGCATTTCTGAACGTGGCTTGTTATTGCTTACTGAAAGGCCAGAAAACCGGAGGCACCGACTTGGATTTCCAGGTTGCTGAGAATGGAGCTGAACGGCCTGCCCGATGGCCCTCACTGCTCTCCGCAGAAAGCAGAGAGAACCCATGCCGCTTTTCTTCTGTCATCCGGGGTGCAGAAACCTCTCCCAGCTGCCCCCTCCCTGGATAGTCCAGTCGAGATATGGGGCCTGCCTCAGCTGCAGCCTCCGTGACAGGCGCAGGGGGGAACGAGGAGGGCCTCCTCCGTGGCAGCCCCTGCCTGGCACCAACTGCTATCTCCCCGTGCCAGGCGAGGGCCGTCTTCCCTGGCAGAGCACTTCCTTGCCTCTAAACGGGGTGCCAGGGCGGCCGACCAGCGGCGCGTCTCCAGCTGTGGCTGTTTGTATCCTCATTGTGTGTGTTGTGCTTCGGCGCCTGCCCCGGTTTCACCTGCTCCTCTCCCCCCCACCCCGCGCCTCCCTGTCCCCGCAGGCTCCTGCAGCACCGCCCCGCTCTCCCCCTCCGTCCACCGCTGCCGCCCAGAATCCAGCCACGTCCAGCTGGCCCCCTCCAGCTGCCCACGGACCCACCTGCCGGACAGCCTTCGCCGCAACTCCTCGGGGGAGCAGATCTTCCACCGGGTGCCCCCCCCCAGAAGAGCTGGCCCGAAGCCTCTGGCACAGTGGCCCCCTGGGCGTGTCCCCCGCCTCCCCCTCGGCCCGCCAGTGGGACAATGACTATGAGCTGGACTCGCGCGGGAGGGGGCACCTGCGGGCTGTGAGCAACCAGTACACCTCGCTCTGACGCTGCGGCCCAGGCACCCGCTGTTCTCCGCAAGGCCCGGCAGAGGTGCGTCGGTCGAGGACGCGGGCGGCTCACTCCACTCCTGGCGTGACCCTTGGATTAGGCCTGTTGACGGGCCACTGACGTTTCGCCATGCAGAATGTTGTTCTCTCACCGGTTTTGCACACGGCTCTGCCTTCGCTTTTAGATTTCTTACTGGTACACGTTTTGGATAATAGTTGGTTAATTTTGATATTGCTCTCATCCAGTTCCTTCTTTTTGAAGAGTGAGGAAAAGAGGTGGGCGCAAGGGAAGAGGCCAAGTCGGACTGGCCTGCATTACTGCCTAGAATGGATTGGCCTGTCCGCAGATCCTTCGGCCCCCGACCCTCTCGTATAATCACTGAAGTGAAGAGCTGCTCTCTGGCTTCCTCTGTCAATCAGTAGGTCTGAGTGGTATTATACGCTAGCCATGAAAGAGGGGTGAACAAGGCTGGCTCACTGGGAAGCGGCAGCGCCTCCTGCTCCCGCAACGGCTGAGCACCGCACCGCTGCCAGAGCCCCCAGGAAGGCGACCCTTCCCCCCCGCTGCAAAGTGCACCGAGTTGGCCAACTGCCTCAGCTTTCCAGCAAGGGGCACGAGCAGTTCTGTGAGTATACGGGAAAGGCCCACTGTGTGGAACACCAGAAACTTTATTCCGAGTCAGACAAATTTCCCACGTAGGGCAGCCTTCCTGACCCTTATCAGGGCCCCTTCGTGGCTGAGAATTAATGGGCCACTGCAGCTGGAGGGCACCTGCCGGGGAAGGCAGGGATCCTGCCCGCTGCACCCCAATGCAGGCTGAAAGACCCCGCTCCCTCCGTCTCGCCTCATACGGCTTCCCCTGCAAACGGCCACCAACCTTGTGGCCCTGCGCTGCACTGACTCCAACCTGGCTATATCCTTTCTGTAATGAGGGGCCCAAAACTGAGCACAATACTCCAGCTGTGGGCGCACCAGAGTCCTATAGAGTGGTAGTAATACCTCCCTCGATCTAGAAGCCACACTTCTGACCATACAACCAAGGGTGGCGTCCGCCCTCTTGACCACCGCATCACACTGCTGGCTCATGTTCAGCCTGCAGTCGACCAGCACCCCGAGGTCCCTTTCACAAGTGCTGCTCTCCAGCCACTTGTCCCCTAACCTGTACTTACGACAGCTATTCCTATGCCCCAAGTGCAAGGCCTTGCACTTATCCTCATTGAACGCCATCCTGTTGTCTCCTGCCCACTTCCATAGTCTGTCCAGATCCTTTTGGATCTGGAGTACCTGCTCCTCAGTTGTGGCCACTGCCCCCGTTTTAGTATCGTCTGCGAATTTGATCAGCAGACTGTTCACCCCTTCTTCATGTCGTTGATGAAAAGATTAAACAGGATCCTGGAGGACCGCGCCTGTCACTGGCCGCCATCCCGATGATTCCCCACTAATGGTTACCCTCTTTAACAAATCCTAGCAAGTGTTCTCTCTGCCGAAAGCTGGTAATTTAATGGGCCCCAGGGCTTCAGTGCTTCATAGCAGCTAACTTGTGCCACAGATTTAACTGGGCGGAAACGAGGGGGATGTGGGCACGGCCCACCGGGGAGCCTGGGGTGACACTCCCGAGCTCTGCGCTGACCCACACACGCTGCATCTTTTCTTTCGCGAAGGATCGGGTGTTGTGAGGAACCGCTGCCACCTTAATCTAGCAACAGGAGGAAGTCGAGGAGGGAACTGGGAAGTGAGAAGCCTGCTAGGGTTGTAATCTGTGCATCAAAGATGAGGAACTGACCTGAGCCTTGGCGACGATTTGGTGCCTTCCCTCCGGCTCGCCGGCAAATGCAGCCCCTCTGCTCCGGCAGCGGCAACTCGCCCCCGCTGGACACGGCGCTGCCCGGCGCACGGGGCCAGAACTGCCTTTGCCAGGTGAGGGTCTGCAGGGGTGGGAGAGCTCTCTGCTCACGAGGGCGGCTTCACGCAGGTGCCGAGGGCGGGGAGGTGCCAGCCATCGGGAACAGCTGCCTCGGCCCCGGCCGATGATGTGCACGGAAGAGCGCAGGGCAGAGGCCACCAGGGCCCGGCGTTTGCCGAGTCCTTTGAGGGAACAAGGTCTCGTTTCTCCTGCCCGGGGCACCTAACACCCCCAGAGTTTAGCACCATGTAGCAAAAAAGCAAGCAGGTGAGTCAGTCTCTTAAGGACAAAACAAATCGGGGAGGACCGTAATCATCATGCCCATCAGCCCCACACTGGTCCTTAGACAGTGCTTTTCCCGTCCCTCTCATACCCCCACCTATCTCATCCGCAGAGCTCATCTCTTAATTTGTCAGAATGAAGAGAAGCTTTGCAGGGTATCCAAATCTGGTCCAACGCCCCGTCTTCTAAACTCAAAAGCGCCTGGCACGTGGGGAGGGAAGGGTCTCGGAATGCTCTTGAGGACACACTACAATCTCACGTTGGCGGCAAAGCCCCACACGGAAAAGATGGGCCCTCAAAGCTGTCCCGTCAGGGTGGGCTTCCACATGCCGCCCAGCTGCGTCTCGCCGGGCCAGGCCAGTCTTCCTGCGCGGTGCTCCGGACGAGGTGGCTGGCAACCTCGCCCCACGGAGCACGGTGTCGATCAGCACTTGCGGCCCCCGAGCAGCTCCTCGCACGTCGCCACGGATGGCCGGCGGTGGGAAGAGGCCTCGCCCGCCACGGTGGCCACCCCTCCACTGCGAGCGGACGGGACTCTGGCGACCGCGGCACACGAGCAGGTCCCACAGCTTGCTACTTTTTGGGAAACAAGCAAACAAAAGTTCTTCAAAGAAGAAAACGGCGTGCTCTTTTCGTTTAAAGTCACCCCCGCCACTTTCCACTCTTGTACAGTAGAATTTTTCTATATATTGTTTCTGTATGTACTGTACATGTAACTTATTCTTGGATACTGCTAAGATTACATACAGATCTGCTCCTGCAGTACAATAAAACTGTTCGGAAATTATCAGTGGTTGGTCCTGCAATCGTTCTGCTCTTCCTCCACCAATTCTGTAGGCTCCTCCAGTCTACAGAATCTCAACAAAACGCACCTTATGACTGGTCAAATTCACACCAATTCACAAAAACCCTCCTGAGAGGGGAACCTGCTCGCCTCCTCTCCTCCCTCGCCTGCCTGACTTTGCTTCTGCTCTAAGTACCGAAGGGCTAAAGTCGCTTTACATTGAGAAAAGTGGGGAAGAAGAGGCAAGTCCACAGAGACACCAGAAGGAAAGGTCAGTTTTTAAAACTTTTTTTATTTTTATTTTTTTTTTAGTTTTTATTTTATATTATCTACAAAGTAAAAGTTTCATCTTAACTTAAAAGTTACACTGCTGTCTTATGACAGCAGTCCCCCCATCAAACATGATTTTATAAATAATATATCCATATCCTTTTGACAATTAGAATTTGCTTTTTTTCCAAACCTCTTTCAAGTTTAGTTAGAAGTAAAAGGGATTTCTTTTAAAGTCTTGATTTTTAATTTATTTTATTTTAGTGAGAATAGCAGCAAGAATCACTCATTACTTCCTTCTCTAGCTGATGAATTCATAACTTTGAAGGGTTGTTTTAAAAAATAAATAGCTTTTCCAGTTTTTTTCTGCAAGCGGAAAAGGGTGGCGAAAAGGGCTTTTTTGACACAACACATGGAATTATGGAATTGTCCCACAAGGGTTTCTAACATGCCTTTGTCTCAGTCCAAATTTCTCGCACTGCAAAGGTGAATTGTTAGCATTCTTATTGGATGTTATGCAATTTCTCTCTCCCTTAAAAAACCAAAATAATGACATTCTAAGATTTTTCTTTCATTTTGTCATGTTTCTGTGCTTCCGAGTTTGTGGAAGCAGAAGGAGGAAGGTATTTGGCCTAAAAAAAGAAAGAAAGAAAGAGGGATCCAGCCTCACAGTTACTCCAGTGCAGTTTTACAACTGCTGTTGATGGTGGGTTTGTACTGCAAAAAGAGTAAGAGAGAAAGAGAGAGAAAAAAGAAGAGAGACAGAGTTGAAACATGAGATAAAACACCCCAAACCTCATCAAGGACAATCTGAAAAGCTATTTGGCTACCAGCAATGTCTCACAGTTGCTTTGCTCTACACAAACACCACAAGAATGAACTCAATTCTCCTTTCCCTGCCCCAGTGCGTACTCTGGATGAACGAAAATCCCAACAGCTGCTTTTCTGAGTAACAGAGTCAGCACAACAGCTATTTCCTCCAGCAAAAGTATCGGTGGGAAGGGGCCCCCAGCCCTGGCGCTGTCCATAGGCCTGGGCCATGTTTCACAGAGAACCAGGAACGCCACCTGGGGTGTGGGGGGGGGGCAGCACCAAATGCAAGGCGGGTCCCCAGCATGGTGTTAAGAGCACGTTGCAAGACCGAGCACATCAAATACTTCTTAATACCTTGGGAGAACCGGAGATGTGGACGAGCCACAGGAACCGGGGAAGACGTGTGTTCGAGCGGCCCACCCTCCGTCGCAGCCCACCCCCATCACCAGCAGTGGCAGGATCTGCCCCGCCTGGGAAGAAACCCGCAGCCACCCCCACCCACCAGGCTCCGCCGGCATCACCCTGCCCCCTTCGGTCTCTCCCCCCCCCCCCCCACCCAGCCTCCTTGGGGCCCGTGGCCGTCACGGCGCGCACGCTCCTCTCACCTGAAGGGTGCGTCATGTAGGGGAAGTGTGCTGCTGTCGAAACTGGAATGTGCTGCAGGGCACTTTGCGCGAGGGCGGCCTGGGCCCCCCCCGGGCGGCGGCTGCGTCGCCATGAGCATCATCGGAGCGTGGGCGGTCGGGTGAGAAGGTGCCATCCCCGACTGCACGTGAGCCTGGAACGAGGAGCACGCGAGTCGCAGGGCCACCGCCGCAGGATCCCCAGCCCCGTCGTGCGACGGCCCCGCTGGTCTTGCTGTAAAGCTCCTCAGGCGCCTCTCTCTCTCGAGAAAGGCCCGAGCAGCTTGCAGCAAGCTTATGAAAACATGTGACGGCTAAAACCCGTTCCCATTAAAATGCCATAACGAAGCAACTAAAGCATTAGTACAGAACAAAAGACTCATTGCGGGCCTTCCAATGTTTGAGAGTAGTGAAGTCGGGACCTGACACCAAAAAGATGACAGTGTCGGTGCCCGGTGGGCATCACAGGGAAAGCATCCCACTTTCGGGCCAACTGACAAGGAGGCAGCTGCCTCTGGGAGCTCCTGGAGCTCAAGATCCAAGACCTGACACCATGTTTGTGTGGCTCCCCTCCCCTCCCCACCTCCCTCCGCCTTAGGACCCCCCTCCAGACTGCCAGGCAGCCACCGCTGTCCTGCACGCTGCAGAACGACAACCAGCCTAACGAGTTACAGCGCTCACAACCACAAGGCCCACGCCGGCCGCCGTGTCCCAGGCAACCGCAGCTGCTGCGCAGGGGTCGCCCCGGTGGGGACAGGCCACTCACACCGTCACAGGTGCCTGGGGCAAGAAGGCATGCGGTGCCGTTTTCCTCCAGAGGCAGCTGTGCCCCCCGGGACACCCTCCAGAGACTTTAAATTCACCTCGATCGCCAGTGGGCAAAGAGGGTCCTTCTGGGGACAGGCACACTCATCTCAGGCGTCACCAAGACCGAAGCACCGGGCAGAGCACATGGGGCGCCATGGCCCGGCCCAGTGACACCTGCTGGCTTTCCAGCTAGCGAGCTGGCCAGCTGCCTGAGAGGCTCTTTGCAGGCTGCTGCCTCCCCCGTGGTTTCCCGAGGACCTCCCGCCGCCCTGCCAGGGTGGAAACATGCCGCCTAAGCCAGGGCGGGGAGGCAGTTCAGCCGGATGAGGCCTGGTGGGAAAGCGCACACTTTGGGGCCTCGCCTGCGCCACGTGCGGCTGACCTCCTGGAGCGCAGAAAAGCCGCGCCGCCCATCCTGCTACAAGCCCAAGTCAAGGAGAAGCGGCTCCCCGCAGCCTTCCCTGCACCCCCCCGAGTCCAGAGGATGTGGTCCCGGCGCGCTCTTACCTGGGGGACGTGAGCCATGTGGGGCGGGTTGGTGTAGGCAGGCTGGACGTGGGAGGGGTGGATGGCAAAGACCGTCTGCTGTGCAGCAGGGAAGCTGCTCTGCGGAGACTGCGTGTTGGAGCCGGGGGTCATGGAGGGAGGGGTGGGCGCGAGGCCGGCGTGATAGAGGGTGGGCTGCTGGGGGGCGCTCGCCAGGTGGAGGGCCTGGGCGGCCTGGTGCTGATGAGGCTTCAGGGGGAGGGAGAGACGGACAGACAGACAGACAGAGGGTTATGGTGTGGTTTCACTGCAGGGCCTTCTCTGTGCTCGAGGGTTGCGATTTTATTCTTGAAAGATGTTTGTTAATTCATATCATGCTTTATTATGCATGTGGTTGTTATATTTTGTAACCCACCCAGAAAGCCATTTGGGCTAATGGGCTGGATAGAAATAAATGAATAAGTAGCTGGCACCCCGAGTTGCACGGGAAAATCAGGTGGCAGCAGGTGCAAAGCGGGGCCTGCTGGGGATTTGCAAGAGGCCTGCAGGGACAACCGTGTGCGGAGCAGGGCACAGCGGTGCGCTGGACTTGCAGCACACCGGGAGCCCGTGTGGGGCGGTGCTGGAGAGTGCCAGGCCGGGACCTGGGGATCCAGGCGCCAGTCCCCACTCGGCCACGGGGCTCCCTGCGTGCCTCTGGTCCGGCCACAGACTCTCAGCCCAGCCTACCTCGCAGGGTTCTTGTGAGGAGGAGGCCGAGATGGGAAGAATGATGGGAGCTGCCTTGAGCTCCTCGGAAGGCGAAACGGCAGGGTGCAACTTGAACACCCCGACACTGGCCCAGCCGCCGGCACTTTGCGCTGGGGACCCGCGGCCTCGGGCGGGTGAGGGACCCCGAGGCGGTTCCTGCCACGCCAGAGCTGCTGGCGGGCGCGTTCGGGCGCTTACCTGCACCGGGCTGGGGGCCGGGTGGCTCCCTCCGTGCTGGCTCTGCTGCTGCCCCGTGGGCGTGGCCGACGGCTGCGGGTGCGGAGGGTGCGGGTGCAGCGTGGCGCTGGGGTGGGCATACTGCTGGGCCAGAGAGCCGGTGGAGACTTGGGGGCAGCGGGGGGAGAGAAAAGAAGGCGAGAGCTGACAGCAGCACCCGGCAGGACACGCGGCTCCCTCGGCACCGGGCGACCTCGGCCGAATGGCCGCTTTCCCCACCTGCCGCCTCCCTTGCTAACATGGCTGGACGCCAGGCCTGCCTCCGCCCACTCAGCCTCGCTCTTTCCCGCTACACCAGCGAGGCCTGGAGCTGCTCTAAAAAGCGGCGTGGACGTGGCGGGAGGCAGGGGTTGCGCCGGCCACGTGGGGAAGCAACGCCCGAGCTGGAGCCCGAGCGGCCAACGACGTGCCCGGGCCGAGCCTCCCCCGACCTGGTGCCCTCCAGACGCGCTGGGCTGCACAGCTCTGTGGCCAACACGTGACGGGGGCTGCAGGCCAACCCATCCGGGGTCGCTGCTCGGGAAGGCGGCCCCGGCCCCTCCGGCAGCCGCCTGCCCTTCCTTTCCGCCCTTCCCTCTCTCCCCCGTTCTCCCGTGACCTTCCTGAAGAAGTTCGGCTCGCGGGGCAAGGAGGGGAAGAGAACCGTGCACGCCTGCTTTTGGTCCCGAGGCTGAGCGGCAACCCAGTTCACAAGGGGGATGCAGCAAGTTCGGCTTCCCGGCGAAGCACCGCATCTTGGGCGCGTCACATCCCCCCGGGACCAGAGAGGGGAGGCAGCCTGCTGGGGGCCAGGCCTGCCCGGTGGATGGCAGGTCACTGCTTTGCTAGCAGGGAGGAGGCTCCCGCACGGCTCGCCCAGCCGCCCCGCTCAGACCCTGAAAGTGCCAGGTCCAAAGCTCACCGCGGACAAGCTACGGGCACAGAGCTTTTAACTGCTGACCTGCCTGGACAGCTCCCACACCTGACGCAAAGCAGCGCAAGCCAGACTCTCCGGGGTGCTGCTGCCACTTGCGTGTTCAATGCCAGATAATTCACTTGAATGGGCTCCTTGCACAAAACCAAGGGCACCAATAAAAAGATGGCATCGTGGTGGCACTGCAGCCTCAGCCCTGAACACCCCCCTATTCCAGACCCAAAAGGGCTGAAAAGACGGGCCTGCTCCCCCGCCCCCCAGCCCTGGCTTCATGGCCCAAGCTGGGGTGGCTACTCAAGTACAATAGTTCACACGGCACTTGGTTTCTGCAAGGAACTTTTAAACCAACATGTTAGCAAGAGGAAGAAACCAACAGCAAAGAGGAGAAAGCTTTTGGAAGAGGGAGGCAGAAAGGGAAGGCAAGCTGCAGCTCGAGAGGAAAAACCGATCGTCAAGGCAGAAGAAAATTCAGAGAGAGGGAGAGGCTGGTCAAGTTAAACACCTGTCCGTACTCTGGTTGCAGGAAAGGGAAGAGCTTTTGATCAGACATGGGAGAAATGGGCTAAGGTGCAACACCATGGCGATTCGATCGTGTTACCGCCTGACGCGAAAGAGACTGTTTGAATGACAGAACGTCACGCGCTCCCAGGTGTAACACACTCAGAATCGTGCCAATGCATGGCGTGGCCCCCGCTTACCCAGGAAGGTCTGTTCAAAGGAAATGGGCTTGTTGAAGGAGTCTCAGTGCACCAAACCAAGTCGCACAGGTGCTCTCAGAGCACCCCAGGTGAGAGCAGGCTTCTGGGCAGGTTCACATGAAGCCCTTCCCAGCCCCAGCCCCAGCCCCGTGAGCACAGAGGGCTCCTGCGACAGCCTGCCGGCCGGGGGGATCCATTCAGCTGGGCTCTTCACGCTCCCTCCAGCTGCTCGGGAAGGGCCCCTCACGGAGGGTGGCGGGCTGCAGAGGCCAACACCGGATGCCGGGGGGCTCTGCGTGGGCTCTCTGCCAAGCTGGGCCCCACAGGAGTGGCCACATCGACTGCCGAGCTCAAAAGCGCCCGTCCCCAGCAGCTTCCAGTTTCTGGCCTGTGCCCTCCAGACCTCCGTTGCTCCCAGCCTCAACTCACACGAGTCTTAGGCCAGCTCCTTTCCCAAATCCCAACACAGGAACCAAGGATTCTGCAGAATTTACTGTGGACCAATAGAAAGCAGACAAAGCTTCCTTCGCAACAGAAGAGATTCTTGAGATTCTTGTTCCAAGGAAAGGAAAGAAGCAAAGACACGCACGAACGAGCATCTACACAACTGGACCTTTTGTCACCATTTCCACCAAAGCCACTAACCCGGCGTTGTCATTTCCCCTGCTTTGCCTCCTGGACTGAATCACATACTCCTCAAGCGCTTCATCCAGCATCTTTACATCTCATGCAAAATGTATTTCATTGTCAGAAAATCTTTCCCTAATTTGGAGTGGGTTTGGTGCAGACAGGCAGGGCATCTGTTCAACAAGCCTATTTCCCTGGCAATTCTTTTGAACTTGTTTATTGTACAAAATCAAAGTTAGTGCAAAAAACCCAACTCACTGGCAAAGTAGAAAGAAGGGCCTGTCTCCTTGCTGTAGGGTATTTTGGGACATGCTGAATTTGGGAAATAGAAAGGGAAGTTAGCCACATGCCACGAGATGAAAGCACCACTTCCAGTCTTCTGGAAAGGTTAACAGTCAATTATTGTTTTCATGCACAAACCAATTTGCAATTTTAGAAATCTTCAACTCAACACCTTCTTCCACTGGCCCATTAGTATTCAAATGGCCACTATTAAAGGCATTTGACATTCCATTAAATAACCACAGCAAAATAGGAAAAGTGCTCAACCAATTTGCAATGAAAATAAATACATTATTTCAGATTACAATCCCAGAAAACTGGATTTCCTCAGTACGCACAGCCCACTTTCCCAAATATTGCTCAGTATGGCATATCGACTTTGTAGCAGAGAAAGAAAACCAGATGGCCAGAGAGAGAGTCAGACCCAGAAAAATACTGATTAAAACATGAAGCAGAACCATAATCAAGCACAGGTGCATGATTTGTTCTGAAGTGTAAACTCTCACAAGTTTGTACTTTAGAACAAATGTTTCAAATCGTCACAGAAGTTCTGCAATTAATGGTTGTTGCAATTTATATTTATATAGATAATTAATTAGACTCAAATATGCTATTAAAGTATTCATTGTGGAGCAATGCAGATGCTACAAATGAAGACAGATCACTCATCACACAATTCCGGTATGTCTCTAGAGCAGTGGTGGTGAACCGATGGCAGCGTGCCACCGCGGGCACGCAGAGTCCTCTCTGCCGGCACGCGAGCCAAGTTGCCCCAGCATCGCCCAGCAGCCGAGCATCGGATAACAGCGCACACAGGGGCCATGCGCACGCTCGGAAAGGAGGAGCGGTGCCAGGCGATGACGCCACGAGCCGCGACACAGTAGCTGCGACTCGTCCGCGCTTTCGCACGGCCGGTCAGTGCGCTGCTGGCAGTGAGGTGCTTTTTCTAAACTAAAACATCCGTTTTCAGGTCTTGTTGTACTGTGGACACTTTATGATCAATAAGTGGGTCTGGGTTGCAGTTCGGGCACTCAGTCTCTAAAAGGTTCTCCAGCACTGGGTTAGGGTCAGA
>NW_025335909.1:8097069-8136316 GCF_004798865.1 Varanus komodoensis
TTTAGAAGGGGCAGAAAGGATGAGCTGCGCAGAAAAAGCTACTCAGGGAGGGCTTTTTCAAAATCGCCGTCTTTTCAATGGAACTGTAGCCCCATATTAGGCTCAGGGCTGTGCACCTCTGGCATGGCATGCTGGGAAGTGGAGTCCAACATACTTGGAGGGCACCGGGTTGAAGACATTTCTAAGATGTAGTTCCTGCGACATAATTTAACCCCACCCCCCCCCGCAACACACACACACAAATGTTTCTAAGATTCAGGCGCCCTACGGAACTGCGACCTCTCCCAAGGCTCTGGTTATGGCGGCTGGACAAAACGGGGCCAGCAATGTTGCTAATAAAGAAGGCACTTCTAGAAAGTTCTCAACAAAACCGTTCTATCCTGCTCGTTCCCAGCCTCCCGCTAAGCCGAGGGCTCATGGCTGGCCGAGGCCTCTTCCAGGCCACCGACTACAAGTCAGCAGTTCTTGCTCATGGGTGTGACTCACCCAGGCCTCTGAAAACCCCCTCCCATATTCCACTGGTGGGCCTGTGGCTGCTTCTGCCCCTGAATCACCCTCACGAATGTGGCACCCGGAGCAGCAACTGTTCCCCAGGAGCTCCTCAGGGGTGACACATCTCGCGACTGGCCCAGCTTGTGGAATGTGCGGCTGGCAGCGGTGATGCACACGGGCCAGGAAGGAATTAAATGGCCCCATTCCAAGGCTGATGAAACCCGACTGAGTCCAAAACGCGCTCGGCAGCTCATGCCAGGCAGCAAAATGGCAAGAGGGACGTTCTGAGCCCAGTATCGTTTAGCACCACCTGCAGTTGCACCCCAGAAGAGCTGATGGACATCCTAAATACACTCTTTTAAGTAGCCTGCTTTAAGCCAGCACAAACAGGTAACGCAGGTGCTTGGCTAGCCGACCCACAGGGAAGCCATCCTTGGCCCAAGAGGTGAACGCTCCCTTTACACGACGTCTGACTGACGGCGTCTCGCGTCAGCCAGCCGCAGCGGGCCGAGCGCAGACAACGCGGCCTGTGGCCAGGAGGCAGCGCAGGACCCAGGCCTGGGGGCTGCAGGAGCGTTGCCCCAGCAGCCAAACTTGCTCCCAAGACTGGGACCAGAGGAGCGGCCTCATGCCTCACATCCACAGCGCACGACCGAGGAGGAGCAGGCTCTGGGGTGCAAAAGCACCCTCCACGAACTCTTCAGAGCTTTGCCTCGCCCCTGCCAAACCGTACGGTGCCCAAACGGGCACAGGGGCGACAGAGAGCCACCCTTCGGGACCGATGACCCGTGCAAGCGAAGCCACGCATGTGCAGGCTGGCCTTGGGTGACAGACCAGCACTCGGAAAAGGCTCCGGGGGGCGGGGTGGCAAAATTCGGCCACGCTGTCTTGTACCTTCAAGAGGGGATCTGATGCAGACATTTTAAACGGCTGCCTCAGCGGCTCATGCAGTCGCATGCCGTGCTTCGGCCTTAAGGTACTAGATGGGAATCTTCAGTCACCATGTGGCCATGCAAACGGGTTTCAGTGCATTTTAAACAGACTCGAGCACAACGCGCCCCCTCCTCTCCCCATCAGCTCAGCCACGGCGTCTCCCCTCAGAACGGGACCCGAACGGTGCCCTACCATACATCGCGTGTGTCTGCTCGTGCCCACCGTACTGCGTGGCGGCGGAAGAAACTAAGCCGGGCTGCGGGTGTGCCGGTGGTGCCATCATCCTGGCGTTGCCCTGCAGGACGGGGCTATAAACGTGGGGGTGCTGCAGGGGGCGCACGGAAGACAGAGGGAGAAATGTACGTGAGGAAAATACAGATCGCCGCCGGCACCTCTCGACTGCGACAAAAGGCCTGTGGTGGCGCTGGCGGTGTGCACGGCTGGCGATGCTCGGCTCGATCGGAGGAGGGGGTCTCGGAGGGGCCGGCCCCAGCTCGCCTGGCTGAAAGAGGCAGCCCGGTGCTGGCACACAGGTCTCCTCGCGAGCCATGCGTGGCTTAAACCAGGGCCCAGGACCTGCCGCCCCCGGACGCCGCCCGATTCCAGCTCGCAGGAGCCACACACCAGGGGCCGCAGCTCACCCCTCTGGAGGGCGCAGAGGCCTCGCCACTGGCTGCACCTGCGCTGGGCCCAGTCCCCTCCTGGGGGGGCCGGGGGGCGCCCGCATCTGCTGGCTGGTCCGGCCTGCACGGAGGAGGAACCGTGCGCGCCAGCCTTCTCCCGCCGTGCGAAGAGGGGGGCGGCGGCAGAGCCTCTGTGTGGACCCCCAGGCTGACGACTGTGTCCTGGGAGGAGCTGGGCAGCCCATTCCCGCACAGCATCCCATGGGACGACCCGCAAGCCAGAGCCCTGGTGTGAGGGAGGACCGGGGAGACGGCCGACGGCGTACCTGAGACTGATAATGTGGCACGTGCTGAACGAGGGGTTGGTTGGGGAACTGCTGAGGACTGTAGGCGACGTACTGGGTCGAATAGGCCGGCGGCGTAGCGACGATCGGCGCCCCGGCAGCGGAGGCCGGGTGCATCATGGTGTTTGGGTGGTCCTGCCGCTGCTGAGGCACGCTGGAGACTGCAGAGGGCGGAGAGAGAGCAGCTGACGGCGGGCGCCCTCCCTCTTGCGGCACATGCGAAATCGGAGCCCCGCTGCATTCCGTGGAGCTCGCACCCCGGAAGGAGCCCACGGGGCCGCATCCTGGAGCGCACTGAAAGTTTTGCCTCTCTGAGCAAAACACGCCGGGGGAGGAGCCAGGGCACTGCAGCCTCGCGCAGCCCCGCTCCTAAACTGCCGGGAAGGAGAATGGGGGGCCCAAGCGAGGCTCTGCCCGGAAGAAGGGGGCTCATTCCAGGGTGGGGCGAGCTCCCGCGAGGCAGAACCACAGGCCAGGCAACTGGGGCGATTCACATGCTAGTGCAGAACAAGAGCAAGCGAGACGGTGTCATTCTCACCTTTACCTGCTCTGTAGGTCTTGGCCTGGCTGACTGGCATGGGCGTCATGGGAATGGAGTACAGGGGCTGAAAAAGACAGCAGGCAGCCATCAGAGGAGGAGATGCCCAGGCGTGCCCACCTCCGGGCCCCCGCCAGGGGGAATCCTACATCTGAGAGCTGTGCTCACAGGTGGCTTGTATACACATTCCATAAACAGCAAATACACGAGCCTGCTGCTGGGCACCTGACAGGGCTCCGGCTTGGCCAGCAGGGCCGACGTCCGGTGACGAACGCAACTTCGCACGAACCTTGGTGCATTACGGTTGACAGCAAGCGACAACTCCAGGCAGGTCTCTAAAGGCCCCACAACACACAGAACGCCTGCTGTGCTGACCCCAACCCCCTCAATGGCACGCCCCCTCCTTCGCTACCCAAACACCAGCGTAGCTTCGACAGACCAGGGGCTGTACACACAAGAGCCTGCAAGCGCAGCTGCCCCGTTCAGATGCGACAGGAAACGGTGGCATCACACACCACAGCGGTGTCCCGTTGCGGTGGGAGAGACACACGAGGAGGGCAGGGACGCGGCCTTTATTCTCAGGACAACAGATGCGCCCGAGCCCGGGCCAGGCCTCAGCCTGAGTTAACTGTGCTACGAAACGCACGACCCGTTGGTGCAGAGCCAACGCCGGCAGAACACAACATCGCCGGGGGCGCGCTTTCCAGTGCTATTTGCGATCTCGCTTGATGTCAAGAGGCAGGTGGAAAGAGCCCGGGTGGGAGGAAACGGTATCAAAACAGTCATTAGGAAAGTG
Organism: Varanus komodoensis; assembly: GCF_004798865.1. Lineage (NCBI taxonomy): Eukaryota > Metazoa > Chordata > Lepidosauria > Squamata > Varanidae > Varanus > Varanus komodoensis. The sequence goes on from NW_025335909.1 coordinate 8,100,796, forward strand.
CCTAAAAATAAGCACCGTACTCGACACGGAGCCGTGTGCGCAGGGCTGCAGCGCGCACTGACTGAAGGCACAAGCTGGCGCTGCTGCCGGGCATTTCTGCAATGCCAGGGCAGCTGCAGGAGCAGCAGCAGCAGCAGCATCCTGCTCAGGACCAAGGAAAGGCTCTCTGGGCACTGCCCTCTGAGTCCACTGGTCGAAAGGCATGGTTTAAGCAAGCAGCCCGTGAAACAGAAGCCAAAGGAAAGATATGCGCGCGCGCATGAGCCAGGATGCATTTGAGCAGTCCGCACGCTGGAAAAGTATGTTCCTGTTGGATACTTTAGCCACTGCAGCATTGCAATAAAAAACATTTCAGACAAACGTCACACGGCAAAAAGGGATCTAATCGCGCTCCCCTTGATTAGACGGGCGGTTGAGCTGTTCTGACTAAGCAGGCAGCTGGCCCACCCATGAAGAGTTCGACACGTTTCTTCCTGGTGCGTGACGGGGACATGAGAACGGCACGCCAGAGCCCCGAGTCACACGGCCCTGCTGACATGGCGTGGCAGGCCTGAGGTACTGGGCGGCTCCCTGCGGAGCTTCCAAGGGGCCCACAACCAGCAGAGGCAGTCAAGCCCGCAAGAACTAAGGCAGCACTGCAGCTGATGTCTCAGGCCAGGAGGTGGGGGTAGCGCGTCTTGGGGACACCGAAGGTCCCAGGCCGTAGGCTCAGCCAGACTTGCCTCTGGCCACGACGCCCGGCCCTGCCAACGTGCGCCGGGCCCTCTGGGGTTCCGGGCAGGGGCCTTCCACAGCCCTACCTGGAGAGGCTGGGGCAGTCTGCACGCACAGCCGGTCAGCAGCGGGCCCTCTCTGTGAGCGCCAAACTGGGGACTGAGCAGGTGGCACGGAGGATCTGCAGGGGAAGGGGCTTCCTCGTCCACCCTGGCCAGCCTATCCTATAGGGACCCCAAAGGGTTCCTCCCCTGCCCTTCCAGCAGGTGAGGCCGCCATGGAACGTGCCCCACTGATGCGCACCAGCCTTCCCTGCACGCCGGCAGAGCCCTCGCCCTCGCCCGCGCCCACGCCCACCCCTGCGGCAGGAGGGCTGCCCTGGCCGGCCGGCCTGCCCGCCCGCCACGCGGACGCGCTTCTCTACCTGGACGCCGGGGCTCACAGGAACAGGGTACATCATATTTGGCGCGAAACAAACGGGCTGGGTGTACACCGGAGCCGGCTGCGGATGGCCCACCATGGAAGGGCTGGGCTGGGCTTGCGGACGGGGCGACGTTGGCGTCGTCGAAGGCTTGGGCTGCGGAAGGAACGGTGGGAGGCGGGCAGCTGAGCTCCAGGCAGGCATCCAGTGCTCGTGCCCCAAAGAGACTCGTGGAGTTTCCCCAGGGAGCTCTCGTTAGGGTTGCTAAGTCCAAGGGGGGCCCCACACGCCTCCATCCAGTGGGAAGCGCGGTTTTGGATGAGCGAAGGGTGAGGGTGTTTCCTGAGGGAAAGCCAGCGCGGTATGACGGCGCGTGTCAGACTCGGGGCCCGGGAGACTCGGGCGCTAGTCTGCCCTTGGCCACGAAGCGCACTGGGCGACTTTGGGCCAGCCCCTCACGCTCGGCCGAACCCACCACATGGGCTTGTTGGGAGGACAGAACGGAGCCACGGAAGCCCCGCCGGGCGCCTTCCAAGCAGGAACCAGGTGGGGCAGAAATGCCAAGAGGCTGCTGGTGGGCACAATTCCTGCACTCACCTGAGCAAACGACCGAGGGTTGAACTCCTTTGCATTGGGGTTCAGCGTCGATTTCCTGACTTGTCTAAAGGGAAAACAAGCACAAGAAAGATGCCTGGCAGGTCGCTTTAGGACACACCGCCCGATTTTCCACTCTGAAGGTTTCTTTTTCTCAGGTGGAACTGAAAACCAAGAACCCTCAACCTCCGCGGTTTCAGCTGGAGTCACATGCCCGCTTCTCTCTCCTTGTCCCGGAATTCCCTCACGGCGTGGCCACGCTGCCCGGGCTCTGCTCATTTCCTGCTTCCCTTCCTGTACTCTTTTGGGCCATGGCTATCAAGCACTAAGGCACTGAACGGCAGGCCATTATCTTGAGCAGGGAGCCACCTTGAGCAGAAAGACAGTCTGCAGCTCTAGTACATAAAATAAAGGGAAGAGGAATCGTAGGGAAGGCCCTTTAAAGGGCTCACAACCTCCACACCAGAACCGCGAGAGGCTCAGAAACCCCGTTTCCTCCATGGAAGCATGTGCAGAGCAGAGGGCCGCTCCCCCCAGTGGAAGCTCAACGAATCTACAGACACTGCTTGCTTCTCCGGTTTTTGGCAGTGCTCTGTTTCATTAGCGAGAACCGTCTTTCCCAAAACACAACCCCAGCCTGTCTTCCAGCTCGAGAAGCAGAAGGCGAAAGACGGGCAAGGAGAAATAACGTCATCTCTAAAGCCAAGACGGTCATCTCCTCCCTATTCTGCCCTCCCACCGACAGCACGGTGTGCAGAAGCCAGGAGGAAGGCCGGTGGTGCAAGCTGCCGCTGGCTCCTTCCGGCACGGCCCCCTCCACGAGGTGCCCCTGAATCAGAGCAGGCGCTGGGCACCCCGGCCGACTCACTCGGTGGTGTCCTTTTTCTCCTCCTCCTCCTCCTTCTCCGGCTTCGCTCCGGGGCCAGAGGTCTGCACACCCTGGGAGGTCACCTCAGGCCCTCGCTTCTGCTCAGCGCTGACACTGCTCGGAGAAACGCTGGGGCTGCCGGGCTTGCTGCTGCCGCGGGCTGGAGTGGCGCTGCTGCTGGCTTCAACGGCGGAGTCTTTAGAGCCGGGGTCAGGCTTCTCCTTCGGCACATCTCTGGGTTTTTCACTATCTCTGTTTTTGCTTAGCAGCTGTTCTACTGTTTCTGGGGTGGAACTTGGCTGTAACTGTGGAGCAGGGAGGCAGGAAATAAAAGATGCCCAGTTTAACCGAATACGCCGTGGCAGGTAGAGAGAAGGCAACCTACAACGGGCGAGTCGTTCCCCCTTCCCCTGAAACCACAGTCTGTGCCACTCTCGACAAGCAAGCAGCTTTGCGGCACAATTCCACAGTGAGCTGCTCTGGAGCACTAAAAAGATTAAATTTCATTTGTTCTCAAAATAATTTGATTTTTTTTTTTTGAATTCCATAGTGGCTGTGGAATGCTAAAGGGATAAGATTTAGCCTCAGGGACAAGCTAAATTTGAACCTTTTAGCACTCCATAGGATTAAAAGCTTTTTTGGTGTGAGTGTGTGGGGGTGGGGGGAGAATTTTCTGCCAATTTTGACAGAGTGGCACACAAGCAGGAAGTGGAAGCTACGCATTACTCACCCTGTTGTACAATCAGCATTTTAAAACCCTTCTGCAGGGATTGCATCTTGCAATATTTTTAAAAATAAGAATCGTATAAGATGTATTGCCACACACAAGGCATGAAATATAGGGCTATTTTAAAGACAGGGCAACACCTGAAGGCACTGGAACATGAATTTGGGGCGTCTTCCTTTTTGGGTATGCGTGACCGTGAACACGCCTTGCAGGAGCTTCTATGGATGGGTGTACGGGGCTGACTGGAAGTCTGGAAATGCTGCACACACACACAAACACACACACACGCGGTTTTCAGAAAGCGAGAACTAGTTGCAGCTCTTTGTGGAAGGCACACCAGGTGGCAAAGCAGAGCTGGCGGCCCAGTTGTGTGAGGAACGGCCCGAAGATGCAACGGGTCCCTCACAGAAGACCCAACTAGACCCAGGCATGTAAGGGGGCCTCAGATACAGGCATACGCAAGCAAACTAACGCTACAGTAAAAATACTCGTCGGTTGGGTCCTCTCAGAAAGTTACTTTCAGCAACCGGGTTCACATAACCTGCCAACCCACACTTGAGCCTGGGTCAGGGGGAACCCTGAGGGTCGAGTGGGGAACACTGCTTTACAGCTGTATGGAAGTACTTCGGAAAAATCGCCAACAACACTAAAATGCACACTGCTTTTAAGAAGGGACCCTGAGGCACATGCCCACCTCTCCGGTGAGACAGCGGGCATGGACATGCTTGCATTTAGCTGGATCAAGCACACTGCCAGCCAGGAACGCAATCAAGTCCCCCATAAAATTGGAGGGGGGGGGGAGGGAAGGAAACGCTGGTGACAGCTACCCTTAGTAATGAACTGGCCAAGGAACTTACCCTAAAGTCATTTTTGAACTTCTTCAAATCATCAATCTGTTTTCTGTGTTCTAGAACAGCAGGAGAAACACCTATCAGACAAGACAAATGGCATCAAAATCGACAGATGACGTGGAGCCAATTTCGGAGGGAAGGGGTATATGGCGAATCATCACCAACGCCCTTTGCCCAGGCGGCACCCTGGTAAATAGGGCAGGAAGACTTTCCTTCAACAACCTGAATACTGGTAGGGGGATTCTCTCACTAACCCAGGACAGTTTGATGTAGCTGCTCACACTTTTCTTGCCTACAAAGCAGAAGTTTGCAGACGGGAATGAAGTAAAGAGGAAGCGTAGGAGGCATGTTATCTTTCATGGCGGAAAAGGAAGGAACTCAGTAAGGAACTCTGCAGGATGAGTTCACAGCTGCAGTTGTATACGTTTCACTGAGAGCAAATATACTGATAAGCTGCTAAGCAAGAGAAGGTAATACTACTGGCCTCAGGCCCTGAGCTACATATCACAACACGGAACTTCAAGACAGCCTTCAAAGTCCAAATCAGTGCAGCAAATCAAAGTGTTGAGCACCCTCTGCACAAATGCGTTCCAGGAGTTGATTCCTGTGAACACTGGAAAGAACAATTCACCCTCTTCACACTGCAACTGCTCTTACCAAAGATTCTCTCTCTACATCACAAACTTAACTCTACTACCTCTAAAGGTCATTTACTCTCAGCTTCCCACAGATAAATCTTACTTTAAGTCAAAAGGACTGCCACGGAGTAAACTATTTGTAATCTGAGCAGCCCTTTAGAGGATCTTACCTTTGCATTCAGGTTTGCTAAAACTGGGAGACATTTCACTTGGCTTCAGATGCTCCTTGGCTCCAGCAGGAGAAGAACTCTGCCTCTGGTCCTGAAACCTTGAATCTTTAGCTAGAAAGGGAAGCAAATACAATCTTAGCTGTAGATATAAAACGGCTTGCTGGGAGGTTTTGTCTGCATAGCAATCTAATAATTCTAGATGACAACAAGTAGAAAGGTTAAGGATAGAGAAGAGAGGGATTTTGAAACTTTCTAGGCTGCCCGAAAGCCTACAAAAAATCTTAAACCATCACTTCTGCCTTACAAGAGATATTATCCTCTTTCCTATTTCTTAAGGGGAAAAAGGGCAACCTTCAGAACTTTCAAAGAGACTTTAAATTCTAGACATTTTGTAACAGGGCTCTGCAGATCATATTGTTTCTTCATATACAAGGGCAAACCAAATGATTTTTAAAAACATTGCTGCTGTACTTTATTAATGTCCTGATCAGGCAAACTGAAATGAGATCAGAGGGTCTTATTCAAAAAGAAACCAAAACAAACCCCAACTCTTTCCTGCTTATTAACATTCTGTATATATTTATTTTCTAGACAGCCATTCAGAAAACAACTGAAACGCCTGCACAGCCATCGCTTTCTCCCCGTGCAAAGTTTGCCACATACGAAGAGAAAAAGGAGCATATATGCCGAGCGATCCGAACGCATAAAAAATTGGCATGCGGGAGGCAGTGGTTCTTAAGCGAAAGGGCTTCAGATTTTTAGGTCGCTGCCGCGTCTCCATACTTGCACTCAAGCTCAGGATGGGGCGAGCGAAGAAACCGCCACGGGCTTTTTTACCTTCGGCAGACGGGGTGCCTGCTCTGTTGGAGGCAGGACTGGCAGGGGCAGGAGAGGCCGCCGGGACAGGCACGGCTGCAGACTCGGCTGGAGTGGCGCCAGCTTGAGGGGAGGCCAGCGCTGGCCCAGAAGGCACACCTCCAGTGCTGCTCTGCCTCGGAGACCGGGGTCTGTGTGCTTTCGGAGACGACCGGGTAACTAGGAACAGATGAAAAGATACTCTACTGCAATGCTCCACAGCTGCTCGGCAGCAGTAAGAGTGAAATATAATACTGCGCCTGCACTGAACTTATAAAATGGCTGGCAAAAGCCCTTTTCCCTTCCTCGGAAATTCCCCAGATTTTTGTGATGCAGCTCCCCCCCCCACCCCCCACCAAGCAGCAAGTGTTTCTTGTAACTCAAGTTCCAAGACAGAGTACTAAAAATTCCTCCACTGAGAAACCAAGCGTACGTGCCTGACTGCAGTGAAACTGAGGATGGACCTACAGACTGAAACAGGGGATCCATGAAGGCAGCCGTGCTGCCCACCAGCCTTCCCCGAGAGAAAACCGGAGCCCCAGCTTTCCAGAGGAAGGCCAGCTCTTCAGCACACAGAGCAGCCAAGTGCCAGGTGCTGCCTCCGTTTGGGGTACTCTGTGTGTGCGCATGGATGGATGAATCTTTCCAAGAAGAAACCTTTCTTGAGGTTTCTCAGGCTAAGGCTTGGCTAAGGCTAAGAGACTCGTCTGAAGCTGAGCTATGCCAGTATCTTGGCCAGACTCCCTTTGCCTTTGGTCCTGGGTGGTCTTCCCATGAACTTCTCCAAAACTGATTTATCCCTCAGGATGCAGGAAGTGCAAAGCCTTCCGCTCTATGGCCCAGGAACACGGGATCGTATCAACAGCGCATCCCCCAAAGGTAACTTTCTGTGGAAAGCTGAGCTTTACTTACTCCCCGTGACCACGGATGACCATGTCCCACCTGAAGGGCTGCCTCGGACCGGCGAAGGCATGGCGGCTTCCCCAGGCACACTGTGAGAACCACATTCTAAGCTGCTCGAAATCATACCCCTTCCTCCAGAAACTCGGTGGCCTCGAGGGTGACGCTGCGCCTTGGGAGACATCCGCGGAGGTCCTGGAAAAAGCAACACACATACACCCTAAACTGTGAACACCCCACACAACTCCCCTTTTCTCCATCACATTTCAGCAACACAGGTGCAGATTAGGTCTGTCGTCACATAAGGCCTTCAGATACAAATGCACACACACCCTACACAGTTCCACAGCTCCTGACGAAAGCGCAAAAAGAAACTCCACACGATTCCAGAGTGAGGAACAACCCACCACAAGGGGCTTCTGTATGCAGGTGCCACATGAAAGCAAAAGGAGGGATGTGCACCGTGCTACAAGAACAGCTGAGCGGATCCACGTGGGTTCTGCCTCAACTGCTGTGGCCCATTGGCTCCACAACACCCAACGCTAACTGTTTTGGGCCAGTCTCTCGGCTTTCTCCAAGCTGCTGCCCTTCGCGGAGGCTTGTCTACGACGTTGATCCTCCCTTGCCATGTCTTCACAAGCCGAAGACTATGAGAATTAGAGTCCAACAACTTTGGCGGGCAGCAGTTTCGAGGTGGCTTTTCTAGACTTTTTAGTGGCAGAGAAGTTGGAGATCTTGTGGTATTAGGCAGGTTAAAATGTAATAAATAAAGCGGAATGGCAAAACCTGCACATTGAGGCATCAAGACAGAAGCTTACGTTTACTGTTTTCGGCTCCAACCATTTCTAAGTCCCTGCCTTTCGGACACGTTTTAAGAATTGCCCCAGAACTTACACTGATCCATAAATGGTTTGATAGTCATTAGGTTCATCGGTAAACTGCATGCAATTAAAACACGCAAATTAGCTGGATCTGACAAAGCGCAGCACATGTCCCCTTTCCGCCATGAAATCAACATTCTTCAACTCAACTGACTCCTAAAAACCACACTGAACTCAAACAAAACTCACACACACAGCCCCTTCCCATTCCCACCAGTTTCTGACAATACAATTGTCTATCAGGAGGATTCTGCAGAGTGTAATTTGAATTGGACTTGCTTTCTTAAACCATCTACGCACTATAATAAGGGCAGAAAGTGCTACCTTGGGCAAAACCCTCTGCCACAGCCACTGCACGTGCAAGCGCTCCCAGCTCCCAAGGCTGATGGGATCAGGAGTGGGCTTCAAATGACAGGCCCACCTGCCACCTGCACCGTCCAACCTGCCACACAATCCCCCCCCACCCAGCCATGGCCAGAATAATGGCTGAAGGCAGCACTGGGACCAGTCTCGAATTTCATCTGAAGGATTCCCATGGTGCTTTTCAAGACTAAGTTTCCCCAGAGCAGTTTGCAGTCAGGATGTTAACCACGCTGCTCATCAGGGCACGCTTCAACCTGGGATCTAAAGCCAGTTTCAAAGCCTGGTTGAAAATAAAGACTGGTTACCACGGAGCATGATTAGCACCAGTGCCAGTGCATCCGTTAACCCTGGTTATTTCCGACATGGGGAAGGGAGCGGCAGGAGAGCCTGCAGCCACAATCAAGCTACTACAATCGCTACTTTTCCATGCCTTTGCAAGGCACCAAAGCGGTGCTGGGAGAGGCAGTGCGGTGGGGAGCACACGGGGTCTGGGGGATCCACGTTCTGGTCTCCAACTGTCCACTGGCACTCACTGGATGACTTTGGGCCAGTCACTCACTCTCAGCCTAACCTACCTCACAGGTCGTTGTGAAGATAAAATGGAACTATCTAAGTCACCCTCCATTCCCCACAAGAGGAAAAAAGTTGGAATATAAACTTAATGTAATAATAATCATAATAATATCATCATCATCATCATCATCCTCACACCCTTAGAAAAGGACATACTGTTAGGATTTGGTTTTTGTGAAGTTTTCCCTTAAAAACAAACAGAAAAAAAGTTTACAGAAATAGCCAGATAATAAAATCAAAATCAACAACATTTTAAAGTGCACAAATTATAGGTTCAGTGATGAGGAGAACAACTGTTAACTATAACTTACAAGAGGGAGGGAGGGAAACACAAAAGACAAACAAAGACTCATGAACAAACACAACTGGGGTTTTGTACCTTCCGAAGGCATGCGTTTAGGCATAGCAGAGACGGGAGCTGGAGAGCCAGGAGCAGAGGGGTGAGACGGGGGCCTGGAGGGCCGCGAGGGGGGCCTGGAGGGCGGCCTTGTAGGGGTGGCTGCCCGAGGTGGAAGAGAGTTGGGACCTGACGGGTAGCGAGAAGGTGGGCGAGAGGAAGGAGATGGGCAAGGCGATGGCCAGGGAACACCTGACAGAACAAATGATATGAAGGAAAGCATAAAAACTAAAGAAAAAATCATGGGGGAAAAACAGGGGGGGAAGTAAAAATGACAAAAATGATTTCTCATACTTTTTTTTTTAACCCATTGAGGATCTCGGCAGGGGTCATAGAAACAACAAGAGAACATTCTAGAAAGCTATTCCACCCTCATTTTAGGCCTGAGCAGTTTACGAAGAAGATGGCAGTCCGCAACTGGAGCTTTCCCCAGTGGGTTAAATGCAGCGTCTATAAACACTACAATGGAAGAGACAACGAGGGGCGATCAGTCCCACGGTCTGTGCCCCCGTGCCTCGCCACAGAGAGCCGCGCATGATGCCTGAGCGGCCAGGAAGGCCGAGGCGTGTGCCCAGCCCTTCCCGGGCCAGGGCGAGCCCGTCCACACCGAAACGCCCCACGCAGGGGACCCGCAGCATCGGGCAGATCGCTTGGCACGGCCGCCCTCTGGGCACGAGGGCACAAGCCTCCACCAGACTTGGTGAGGCAGCAGGGCCCACGCGACGGACGGATCGGCCCCTTCCGCAGGCGGGGGCAGCGAGAATGACAGCGACCCCCCTACAAAGGGAGCCGTGTCCAGATTCTGACATTGCTTCTATTGTGCCCTTGCGATAATGGGGTCATCCAGAAATTTGGCGGAACAGGAAACTGAGCCCCAACCCTCAGCGTAGCCCTGCTGCCCCTGGGCCGCAGAGGTAGGTCCTCCAGAGGGCACGGCTTCCAAACCCAAACCAGCTTCCCTCTGAAAGCAAAGGCCTTCCGACCTCCCACCGCGTGCGGGGAGCAACCGAAAGGACAGAAGGCCGAGGGGGTGGCCCAGTCGAGCACACGCTCCGCTCCTCTGCACTCGTCCGGCTCAGGCACCTCTGCCTGCAAGGGCAGCGCTTGCTGAGCGGCAGGCCTCTCATTTCGCAGGCACACACGCAGCGAGCTTTTATTTTCGGCCGGCTAAAGCTCACGCGTGCTGCCCCTGCCACTTACCTTAAATCACTGAACCGCCCAGGCCTCCTCCTCCCCAGCCCCACACCTGCAGGCTTGGTTGGCTGGCTGGCTGGCTGGTTTGTTTATCTGAAAACTGTTTAACTGCTACCTGGCTCCAAATAGCCCCCCAGGGCAGCTGAGAACACAGTAAAAATGCACTGTACAGTTTGAACTGGCTGCTGAAGCTGCTGCTGCTGCTACAAACTGAGCTGCTCAGTCCAGCTGGGTCCCAGCATAATCCCAAGGCCGCCTGCACTGCAGAAAACATTGCGGGCGGTGTCAGATAAAGAGGGTTGCTATGATGTGGACTGTTCGAAAGGGGTCAGATCAGACAGCGGCTGCGGGGCCGCTTTCTCGTCCTTCTGGTCCACCTGCACGTCAACATGCTGCAAAGACTAGGCAGAAGAGCCTGCTGGCTGCCTCCACGGACTTCGCTGGGACCGCAGCGCTGGAGGTGGCTAGTAAATCGCCTTCCAGGGCAACGGGCAGCCACTTGCTGGGTTCACAAGAGAGCTCACTCTTTGCTGGGGAGCAGTTTTTACGTTCTAAAAATCAGAACAGGCACAACTCAGCCCCTCCCATTTTAGATTATTTGTGTTCGTTGCTGGGATGCATGAGGAAAAAGCATTTCAAAGACCTCCTCCCGCTCGCAGGGACCTGGCGAGAACACACTCTCCCAACAAAGGCTTGCTTATTTAGGTTATGACAGATACTTGCCTCCGTTAACGACTCTTTGGTCTGGTCCTGAATTAGAATTGTAGTCTGATGAGTGCGATGCGGATCTCGAAAGTGGTGGGCCCGAACTGGACTGGCCCATCCTTGGTGAATTCTGCCTTCCGCTTCCCCAGGAAGTGACTTCTCTATTCCTCTGTCCCGGTGGAATGTACTTGTTCTCTCTGAAGGGCAGGAGAGGGGTGGGTGGGGGGCAAGAAGAAGAGACACAAGACGAATTAAGCCCAAGGCTGAAGTCAACCTTCCCTCATTTTAAAGGTAGTTGAAAAAGGGACAGGAAAAGTGAAGCATTCTGGAATGAGGGCTGCACCTCTTCGAAAGCCAGATGTCAGTGTTCAGAAAAACGCAAGGCAAACAGTTTACCTTGACCTACCGCTCTGCATCGGGAGGGAAGCTACGATTCCAGAGCAAAAGCAGCAAAAATCACACTGCAAGGGCTCTAACACTGTAGGGCATTACAATATCTAATAGCAGCGCCAAAAGGACTTTTCAGGGGAACATACGGGCCTTTTGAAGAAGCCCAGCATTCTGGCTGCGTCTTTCTCAGCACCGTGGCATCGAACCCTCGTACGCACTCGCACGAACCCACATCCAGGAAATACAGGCAGTGTGAGCAAACGGACAGACTGCCCGGCTGGGGCTCTCCAGAGGTGATGGACTACAGCGCTCATCACCCGAGCCAGCGTGGCAATGGTCAGCCAGCTGGGGGTCGTGGAAAGCACTGAGCAGATCAAATGCGCTGCATGGAGGCACTCCAGTAATTTCAAACACAGCAGAGTGGAGAACCAGCAGGATGTCGCAGGAGGCCTGCCCACTGAACCCTTACGGAGAAGACGACGAATCCTTGAACCACGGGGCCAAGGGACGTTCACAAAGGCCAAAGGAAAAGTTTTTCCAACTAAAACAAACCAACAAACGAACAAAACCCGCCGGATTCCCTCAAACCGTATGGAAACTGCAAGAAGCGACCGTGCAGGAACTGGATCTCAAGCACCAACTAGCTCTGCAGCAGGCAACAGCCCCAGAGCTTTTTCGTCCCCCCTCGCTCACATACCTGGGTGCCATACCGTGGCCCTCTCGCTCGCTCACACTCCTCTGAACAGCGGTGTACTTTTCTTCTTCTGACCGGTCGTCATTTTCTAAAGCTGCTCGAGCTTTGTACTGAGCACTTGACTCGATTTCTTCTGCTAACTGGGTTGCTCTGGCTTCCCGTTTTAAAAATTCTTCGGAGTTATCTCTTTCTAGGGGTACCCTAAAAGGAAAAGGAAAAGGGGGAGGGGGTGAACCACACTGACTCTTAAGTCTGGATTCCTTTAGGAAAAGTATTCTTAAAGGAAGCAGTCCTCTGCGTCGGGGGACCGAAGCAGGGATGCTGTGTTGGTTCGGTTGGGTCTGTTTGCACGTTTCCAGCTCATGGTCTCCAAGAAACCCTGTCTCATGTCTTGTATGCAAAAATGCTTCATGGCCTCCTGCATCGTTGACAGTGTTGTTTTTTAAGGACAGGCCACGGAGGAAGAGCTAATTCATACTGCCTGGTTTAATCTGTCTCCTGCACCTGCCGAATTGCTGCCAGGGGCAAAACTGGCTAAAACATTCTGGTATACAGAGTATACACTGCACAGAACACAATGCATTTCATGTTACGAAGCAAGCTAATTTGTGAGATGCCAATGACAGAAAACAGGATCTTTTAGCAAGGATTCTGACAGGAGAATCAACTTTGCTTCACAAACCTTCTTCCTGCCTGTCCAAGACTTTTTCATTTTGATTTATTGCATCGAGGGTATGTGGGCATATAATTCTATATCCAAAAAGTAGAATTCACCATGCCCAAACATTTGGGGGGGGGGGGGAGAGAACGAGCGAGCATATAACTCATACTTTCTGTCTTTCTACCCACTTCCAGTAAACATGGTTGAAGTACTAGAGTAATTAATACTAAAATCACTGAGAGTAACCAGTTTAAAAATTACTGTACATATAGCAACTTACGTATAGGAAGATAAACTACTGTCATAAGTGGACACGACACCGTAGTTTTCTTCATTATATCGAAACATGTCATTTGGATCCCATCCATTGGACTAGAAAGGAAAAAAAAGGGGCTTAGGATTTAAAATGGCGTGGAAGAAAAAGATTTTCTCAAGTTTAAATACTGTCTGAAGAAATCACCCTTCCGGTTTCTAGACAGAAGGCACAAAACATGGAGTGCTTCGAAATACCAGGCCGCATTGTCATCCATATTTGCTGCTTAAATACATTTGACCCGCTTCACATGTAATGACCCACCACGACTGAATGAACTATGGTTGTTCAACTGTGGTTTGTCATTACATGTGAACCTGAAACTGCGAGTTAAATGCCGGACTGTCAAACATAAACATCCAATGGAGAGAGCCCATGTTCTTAGGCTGTTTAAACCATGAGTTGTTTTTATGTGAAAGTCTGGAACTGTGGGTTGTTCAAGGATTGTATTGCAGAGGGAGGGAAAATTTGGCATACAGGGAGGGGACTGTTGAAAAAGGAGGGGGGAAAAAAACAATCCGGGAACTGAGAAAACAAACCATGAGCTATGTGAGAAACGGGCCTATGACAAGATGACGATTCACTCCTTGAAATACACCCACCTTCTGCCTTACTTTGATTGGTGGTGGCACTCTCTGCATAAAGAGGTGTTGCTACACAGGAACATAACATGTACCAGAAAATTGCATATAGATGGCTTTAACTGTGTTTTTAATTTGTTTTTATACCATGTTTTTATTAAAACTTTTGCCTTAATTTTCCTTTATTCGCTGCTTTGAGCGGCAAAAACTGTTATAGCTGAGAGAATCTTCCCGAAAATAGGCACTGCGTAGGTGCAGCGCCCAGATGTGTGATGCACAGAGATCGCGACGAAGAAACAGTACAATCTGTGGAATTCCCAAACCGAGTATTCGGCAGCCTGATGGCAATGATGGGCAAGCCTAAAGCGGGGACTGAAACGATGCCAAATGCACTGCTGCCCAGGAGCCTATGGCAGTGAAAGAAGGACCTGATATACAAGTAGGGGAGTTTTTCCAGGATTTTTGGGAAAACCCTTCCTTCATGCAGTTTGGTAGGCAGAAAATGTGGTATGTTTCGAAGCTCTTCTGAAAATGCATTTGATCTTGCATACTTTCTCTGACTTATGGCAATAAATGGCAATTAAGCACATGCTGCTGTATCTTACTGATCCCTGCACTGCTTTTATCACCACTGCAGTTGTCTAAAGTACAATGTAAATCTAATTTTAATGTATAATGTAAGGCTCTTAGAGAGGTTATTACACGGAGTGGTATATAAGTATAGGATATAAATGTCATGCAATAACAGGAGTAAGGAACAAACAAACAAACCATTTAAAAGGAAACTGTTCACTTTGAGGAGGAGGAGGTTTGACAAAATCAAGTTTCTGCTGTTCTGCAGGAACTCTATGCCCTGTTTCTAAGCAGTTTCCCTTCAAAGGCCACACGGTGCTCTCCAGTCACCGGCTGCAGGGCACATGCACACCAAGTCTGCGTACATGTGCAGGGAGAGCGACATCTCCAGAGCACATGTGCTTTGCGCGACAGTGAATCTAAGGGCCTGCGTATTACCACGTTTCTCAGACATCTGTGCTTCAGACCATGTGCCCCAAACTGTGTGTGATGGGCTTACCACATCCGTTTCTAAAGCTTCGAGATCGTCTGCAGTGCTGCCTTCTCCACCATCCCATGGCTCCAGGTCCTTTTCTTTGTGCTCACCATTAACCTTAGCACTGATCGCAGGATCCGTAAAAGCATCTGCGATGGAAAAACAATGCTAAAATACATTAAATAGTGATGGTGTGCAGCTCATCTCCTGAGTTAACATTTACTTCAGTTCAGAGCTGGTCAGAAGCACAGGAGTACTCTCTGCTTTAGCAGAAACAACGGTGGAGGAAAGACCCTGCCAATTAAGCACCTTTCAACCTCAAAGCAAGCCAAGATCCATGAAACTTATTTCTTATAAATGGAAACAGGACCACAAACTACAGCTCTCTGCAACTGCCGCATGGGAGACACAGGATGAATGCAGGGCCTCGCTGTGTGCAGAATCGACATACCTAAGCTTGCAACAGAAATATGGGGACATGTACCTCCGGATGGCAGCACAGATATCAAGGGATACTCATAAGCAATCTGGTTATTTCCCTTTTTTAAGCATCAAGCTGCATTATCACGGTCAAAAAGTTCTCGATGCAATACCCTTAGGCTTCCGTAGAGGAAGAGGCAATATATTATACTGCATACTAAAATGACTTCCTACATCTGGATCTGATGGGACAGTTAATTTGTGACAGCGGAGCCATTTCAAGAAAGGCCTTTTGTTTATTATGAAACGCCACCGCCGTGGCTTCCGAACGTGGCGCGCATGCTCCAAAGTGACCTGCATGCCAAGCAGCTCTGAAGCATCGACCGTGCAGGAGGCTTGCACGAGAGGACGAGGGCGGGCAGAAGGCAGACTCGAGAGCTACTGGTCTCTGAGCGGCTGCAAGGAAAGGCCTCATGACTCCTGCTGTTCAGCAGTGGCAAACAGCACGATAAAAAAATCCCAGCTTATGACCCCTTGAGACAGCAAGTGAATGGCTTTGCCCCCGCAAACCACCAGTTTGCACCTGGTTCTGCTGCCGTTACACGCTCGGTCCTGGCTGGTGGACCTCGGTACCATTAAGAAAAAATAATTAAGCAGATTTTACAAGTCTGGATTCACTCACCTATATTTTAGGGACCCCCACCCCTGGCTAAGACCTGGAAGTGCTGGGAAAGGAAGCTCAAGTTACATACAGAATTCTTCGTGCCCACTTTCTGGGGCATAAAAAGCAAACCTGAGTTGCTTGGCTATTGCAAGGCAACGGGAGGCAGGGCAAGAACTGCAGCCGAAGTGAGTACAAGAGCCAGTTCGTCTCCCAAGGCAGCAGCTTACTAGTATTCTAGGAATGATTCACCTATTTGCAGCAGGCACGATTTCTAGTGCCAGAAAGCTGTGAGCAAAGCTATAAATACATCTATTACATATAGCAATCTTTTAAAAGAATATAATGCTAAGGCAAGGTGCAGAAATATAAGACTGCCAAATCAATTACCTGATTCTGAAGGAACTACAACAGACATGGAAAGAGAAAGAGAAAGAGAAAGTCAGAACACAAAAGCAAATGCAGGTATTTTGCATTCTCCTATTCAACAGCATCTGTCTTCATAAATCTTTCTACAAACCTTTCAGGCTTCAAAAACGGACACCTGTGACCTCAAAACCCGAGTGGGTTTACAGGCACATCCTCAGTGTGCCATAACGCCATGCAGGTGGCAAGGGGATCGTCAGGAGCTGAACTATGCTGCAGAAAGCAGCAAGCCCCGTTAGT
The DNA here is from genome assembly GCF_004798865.1 of Varanus komodoensis. NCBI lineage: Eukaryota > Metazoa > Chordata > Lepidosauria > Squamata > Varanidae > Varanus > Varanus komodoensis. The sequence goes on from NW_025335909.1 coordinate 8,117,081, forward strand.
TTTTCTATGTCATTAACTGAAAGCATTTTAATAAAATGTAACGAACCAAAAGAAACACCAAAGGAAGGCTCGATGCCACCGTCAGCTTGACCAGGACTCTTTTCACATCACCTACTTCTGTGTAGCCTGTACTTTCTTGGGGGGAGCAAAGGCCCCCCAAGGGAGGTGATCCAGGCCCTCATTAGTCTGATGGCGTATATTTTAACACTTCTGCCATCCCTGAACAGTTGCCTAATTTTTCCCCCAACCCATATTGACAGCTTTTTAAAAAGACGCTCCACAGACCACAAGAACAGCACAGGTATCACTATTCACCCACTGTTTTAGTATGGACAGAGCTGCTGGGCAGCCTTCCCCAAGCTGGTGTCTTCAAGATGCAACTCCCAACATTCCCCAGTAAGCCATGAGGAAAGATGCTGGGTATTGTAGTCCAGCACATCGAGCAAGGACCCGGTTGGACTACAGGCTGCTCTTAGAGGAGGTGAAAATGCAGCAAGATTTGAGCTTTCCATAGCTTCCTTGACAAACTCAACCTACGTTGCAGTAACTGTGAAGTCGAAAGCATTAACTGTCGGGGAAACCGTGATGTTCTGAGGATTCAGGCAGACCATATGGCTCAGTTCAGGTGATGCTCCATACAGTCACCTGAATACCTGAACAAAAGCGGCCTGTTTGCGTGGGAGTTCCTTCCTCCCCCTTCTGGTTCTGCCTAACCAAATCTTACTGTGGTAGCTACACTGACAAGCCATGGACAGCGATGCCTCCAAATGCACGGGCACACCAATGGGATTCAGTGCTAGTTACAGCAACCTGCAAATGCGGAGTGAAGGAGGAGGACACAGGACCTGAGACCGCTCTGAATTCTCAGTCCTATATAGCGTGGTTCTCAGCATCCCCTGAACTAAAGCAAGAGACTATAAAAGCAAGATTCTGAAACAGGATGCTTAGATAAAAACACGGCCTCTCAGTCTCTGATCCACTAGGACCACAGGAGTCCATACTGACAGGGCTGCCGCATGCAGAGGAACATCCTTCTTCCTCATTCCCTGATCTGAGCTCTGTACTTGGCTATCTGCTCTGTAAACGGAACGGTCAGCTGTCCTGTGCAACTCATAACTCAATTACTCATAGGAGAGAAAAAACGTTTCCTTGAGTGCTGAAAGGGCAGAAGGCTGCTGAGACCTTATCGCCGACTTCTTCATCACATCACTGGAGGCTGGGGGAATAGAAGGCCAGGGCTTCTTTCAGGGCATCAGCTGCGCTACATTAACATTCTCAATTTCTCTTTGCCAAGACTGTCTGAGGTTAGGTATTGCCCACCCTCTCAAAGATCCTCAGGAAGGCTTTTGTGATACAAGCAGCTTCCCACTGAACCGGTCAAAGAAAGCTTTAGAAACAGATTTCACATACATCAATACCTTGGCAAGCCTGCTCAACTCTCACTGTCTACTGTTCTACGGATACCACTAATTTTAGCACGCACACCTCTGGCTTCTATCTGTTTGGGGGCTATTTTAAAGATAGCCGTGCCATTTAATATCAAGGATCTCAAGAAATGCCAACTCCTTGTCAAAATGCTGGGAGAACAAGGAGTACACTTTATTCAAATATTTGATGTGATAAAATTCATAATAAATAAAGAGTGCCTGTAGGATCTTAACTCCAGAACACACAAAGGATTCGTTAAAGCCACTGCTCATGATTTGAGCTTGCTGGCAATTTTGCTGTGTTTATTTCCTGCTCAACTGCTTGCTGCTTTCGGATCCAGCCTGGCTTTGATCTCTGGCAGAGCCTTCCTGCCAGTCAGGCACTAAAGACATCCTCAAAAAAGGGAGCCCACAGAGACTCATTTTCCCCCTTCCGTGTTTTGCAGACAATGCTGAAGGCAGCTCTGACCAGAACCTGAAAGCCCAGATTATGTTTAAAACACCCCTCACTATGGAAGCCCATAATGAGGATGGGGACAAGACAGCGAACATTGTCCCTTGTTTTCTTGAAGTACTGTAGCGAGTAGCATTTCGCACTGAAGACGAGGCAAAGGGCTGCATTCTTTGAATACTTCCAGAGCCCGAGGGCTTCCAATGTGCCTGTGGGACAATGGGTGGTGCTTTTGGGACAGAGTGTTCAACAGGCTGGAAACAAAGCAAGTGCCACTAAAGCGCTCGGTCTTATGGCACATCCCCAACATCTTAAGAGTAGCAGAAGAACCCTGGCCAAAACCCAGGAATAGCCGCTGCCAGTCAGACTGTCACTGCATTATGTGAATTCATGCTCTGGGTCCATTTAATGCAGAAACAAAAAAGCCCAGCCTCTAGTAATAGTTTAGAAACCACTTTGACATATTGGGAAAAAATACCTCTTCGTGCATAATTTGAATCCATGTCTTTGAACTGCACCATAACAAAATCTGAAGACTTGAACAAGATACTCTCTATTATGTCTTCTAGCTTTGGCCCCAGACTGGATTCTGCAGTTTTCCGATGAGCTACGTCAAGCACTAAATCACACTGAAACACAAGGAGAACTTAATTAGACACTGTCTTCTGGAAAAACATCAAGAGTAAAACAAAAGGTTTAAAAATAACACTTTTTCCAAGACTGAAATGCTCAAGTGTGCCAGAAAGTTTATCCCAACAGTCAGCACTTAAGCCAACTAGTTTATGCTATCATGAGACTTAACATAAGCTGCAGGTGGTATAAACTTAAACCTAGCTCTCCACATATTTTGACCTGAAAAATCAGGAGGTAAATGCATACTCCTCTCCCTACCTTCTTCACTTCTCTAGGCTGTCTTCTCCCCTTCCCTCAGAATTAATCATAGCTTCATATTACAGGTATGCCAACATCAACACAAACCATCACTCATTCAGCCCAGGATCCCGCATAACTATGGTTTGCAACCCTACTCCAAACAATGGATTTCAGCTCTGGCATAGGAAGAATTCCGATTTGCCTGAACCAAGACTGCATGGTACACAGACAAAACAAAGAAATGTTTGATACTAGGAAAGGAAGCAAGGGGAAAAGAGGAGGAAGAGTAGGGTGTACGTGATAACAACCCTTGCTTTTAATTTGAAAACCATGGTTTAAAGGGAACCGGTACTGCATGGCTGCACCAGCTCAGAATACATGCACGCCTTTAGCCCAGACAAATTCAAAATCTAGAGCAGGAGTATGCAACTTGCAGCCCCCAGATGTTTCAGTTTGCAACTGCCATCAGCGTTGGGCAGCACATTTAACGATAAAGGATGGGGGCTGAAAAATCGGGGGGGTCACCAGCTGTCCATTCCTGACCTGCAACAACTGAACCAGCAGAAATTCGCTCAAAAAATGCCTGACCAAAAAAACACACACACTACAATCAAGCTGCATCAATAGACAGCTCGTTGTTTTTACTTTGCTCAAAGTCCTGCCCAGAGAAGAGCTTTTCATCTTTCTAGTCTACTAGAATTTAGCTCCTGCAGGAGGAAGAGGTAACATTTCTGTAGCAGGTAACCTTTTATCAAAAAAAAAAAAAAAGTTAACATTTGAGAAGAGGACCTGTTTTAGATCTGCTTACATCATTTCCAGCAGAAAAAAAGTAAATTCTTAATGTTATGGGTTGCACATCAATTAATTCTATATGCTGGTGATTTAACTGAAAACCAGGAAGACAAGCTCCCCGGCACAAACACTCCACACCCGAGAAAGCAGGGTGCAATGCGCTTACCTTAGGGCTGTACGTTTTAAAAACTCCTTCATATACATTTCCATTTTTCACTTGTACTTCACATTTTGATCCCTAGATGTTAAAAAAAGGAGGGGGACTTGTCAAAAGGAACTCTCACTGTAGTAAAAAGGATTAGAAAACAAAGCACAGCACAGCAGAGAAATGCAACATCGAGCAGTTTAGATAACCACACAAAGGCACCTCACTATACTTTTATGCAACGTCCCCATCCATCCCCCACCCTGGCCCTGATCAACCTTGGTTCCTTTATTTTGCGCACTCTGCCACCAAAAAGCTCCCGCTGCAAAACGGAATCAAGTCCCAACACATGAATATTAATTTGTCCCATGCTGGCTTATTATTCTGAATTAATCTAGAGCCCACCTTCCTTCAAATGTACACAAAAAGCAAGAGCAGATAAAGACGAAAACCAGAATATATCGAGAAGGGGGCTGCTTAAATAAAGCTGCCTTTACTGCCCTTCTACAACAGGCAGTGAGGGGGGCCCGGCGTATTTCTTTTGAGAGGCCGGGCCGCTTCCGGGGTGCCTCAGTCAAGAAGACCTTCTGCCGAGAAAGCCACTCGCTTTTTCACAGGTGACTGTGGTGGAGGACCTCAAGGTGGGCTCACATGGGGTGGGGAGACAGGCCAAGCTGCAGAGGTCACACAAAACAGATTATGTGCCACATTTTGCCTAAATCTTCCTCCCAGGTTCGTTGTGTGGACAGAGAGCACAACTCAGCAGCAACACTCGGCAGGCCTCACAATGGAGTAAGAATTGGAACTGGAGTTTCTTCGGGACCAAATCCAACACTCCGATGAGCAGCACTTCCAACCGATGTGATGATGCTTCAGAAAGGTTTGGACTCCTCCAGCTGAGCTGGTTGCAACATTCGCCATGGCAATTAACGCTTGCTTTGAGCATCTACACGTATACAACTAATGTTGGATCAGTAGCTTACTTCTGCTGGGCATTCCTTCTTTTACAAAAATGAAAGCTGACAACACGACCCACGGTCGCCTGGTGTACAGAATTAGAATTTCAGTTCTGCGTGAAGAATATGAAGTCACAGAGGAAAAGTATCTGCCAACCTCACAGTACAGAAAGAGCCAAGAGGCATTCGTGCCAGACGGGGGTGTTTCCCAAAAGTGCACCTGGGTTCCAGCAGACTTCCCTCACCCGGCACCATCCAGATGTGCTGCATTATAACCCCCAGCAGCCCGCACATGCCATGTCCATGGGTCTGGATGATGGAGGGGATGGGAGTTCTGGACTAGACAACCCTCCTGAATGGCACCATGCTGAGGAAAGCCACGCGAAAGCACTAAGAAGTTTTCAGTGGCAGTTTTAAGTGGAGCATCCTCAAAGAAAGACAACCATAACTTACGACAACTGACGTGAGTATGTGGACCATTCGCATGTTTGCATATATGCCTTGCAAAGATATCTGAGAGAAAGAAAAGAAAGAAAGCGGTCTTAGCACGCATCAAGTCACAGCAACACGTCACAAAACTTCAGGTGGTGAACAGGGGAAAAAACCATGAAGCCACAGGAAACATCATGGCTGAGTTAATCAAACTGAATCAAAACACAGAGTCAGAGCTTGTCTGCCCATAATGGTGGAATCGGGTAGCAAACAGGGGGTTAATTAAGTGACAAAATGCAACAACACGCTAGATGTAAGCTGCTCCACTTTCCAACAATAACCCACAAATCACATTTGCAGTTTGTGACATCTGAACTCAAAGCACTTCGAGTTACTCAAAATTAACCCAGGATCAAACCATGGTTTACCTTTAGCTTATTTAACCCATAAGCAATGCTTGGGCCTATATGGCACAGTTACAACCCACAAATGTGTACAGTGTGGGTTAATCAACCCACAATTTGCCACCATTAGGTGTGAAAAGCTCTTGTAGTCAATCAATTACCAAAGGAAGGAGTAGGGCTGTGAGCTTGACCTGTCAAAAGGATTCAGTCAACTGACCAGTGAAATAATAGTCATGTGCTTTTTTTAAAAGCATGAAACATTAGGGGAGAACAAGCAAAGTCAGCATAAAGAGTGGCATTCTTGGAATATCTGACAAAATTCGACCACAGACAAATCATGTGTGTTCAACAGGCAACGTCTGACAACTGACAATGACAGGTGACGGCTGACAATGCTCAAGTGACCACCCCGGCCAACCCCACCTGCACGCAGTTCCCCCCACCCCCATCGTGTCTAAACACTCAAAACACTTTTAAGATGAGCTTCATGTTATCTTACAACAAAATCCTCAGATCATGGTATTATAGGGCACGTGAATCAACATTCTAGGGTCCGCCACTACTACTCTGCTTTAAAAAAAGAGAAAAAATGGTTTACAGTCCTTACGGCTCCCAAAATATTTATTTTATCTTTGTTGCGTTTAAATGCATTTTGGCAATGCCTGGTGAAATCACAGGGGTGTTGCAAGTTTTCCTGTAATCAGAACGAAGCCCAGCCCTGTCACATGCTAGCAGAACTATGCAAAAGACTCAAATTAATGTTACATTATACACTCATGGTCAAATTTGCATGATCTATACAGGTCAGAACAATTCTGTGTTCCCTGGCACAGGATTTAGCAGATTCTGTTAAAGTACGCACAGAACCCCGGAAATGGCCTGCATCTCATGCCATCATTTCAACCTTCTTACTAATAGCATTAAGTTGAAATATTTTAGCTTTAGATCAGGGGTGGGCCACTTTTTGGCTTGCGATTCCCAACAACACCTTCCAGTGATCTGGCGGATCGCCAGTTGCCTACCCCTGCTTTAGGCACTTGGAGAAGCAGGAATAAAGCATCCCAAATTTTACTGGAAAGTATCAGAGCTAGTGACCCCACGGTAAACAAGGGTCCCATGAAGAAAGAGGCCCCATCTACTGCTTGGCACCTCAAACAAAACCAGCGCGAGGTGCCACACGCCTAACAGAAAAACCAGATGCCGTGCCAAGGAGCCCCGCAGCCCATGGGGAAAGGACCTTTCCATGGATCTCTGTGACGGCCAATTGTCAGTACAAATAAATGTACATTATAACTCTCCAGGCCAGGCGACCCTACCGAGGGGGAAATGTCGCCCAGGCAGCTGCTTTCGGTGGTTCCGCACGTGCGGACGAGCAATGGTGCCCAAGATTCTAAACTGGAACAGTTCGCCATCTTCCGCTAACTTTTATGGGCAAAATGAAATCCCCATCGTCATTAATTTACTGATGAGCTAACACTCCTCCTCTCTGCTGTGTCCTCCTGCCTAAGTGCAACCCAGCCCTGTTTCTAGTGAAGCGCACTGGGTTTGTGACATCACCCATTAGCCTGTGGGGGTATATTCCATATTTGCCCTCCCGCCCCTTGAGATCGGCCGCAGGGGCCCTTCTCCGGGAGCCCTCCGCGAAAGGTATTAGGAGGGTGAGTACCCGGCGGAGGGTCTTCTCTGTGGTGGCGCCCCACTTATGGAATGCGCTCCCCAGAGAGGTCCACCTGGCGCCGTCGTTATTTGTTTTTCGGCGCCAGGCCAAGACCTTTTTATTCAAACGATATTTAAATAATTATTGATTTTATTTATTGGTTTTATAATTTTGAGTCAGGATGTTTCCAGATTTTATATGTATGTATTTCATATGTATTTATTTATGATGCTGGAAGCCATCCCAAGGCTTATGCGAATGGGACGGCATACAAAAATTCCATATATAATATAATATATATCTGCTGACTTCTACATCCTAAACTATGTATTTTTGGTTTAAAGACATCAGTTAATTGGTCTTTTTTGTGAATGACACATGTTCCTAGCAACACAAGGGTATGGCGGAATCAGGCAAATCTATGCTAACTCATTTTCTATCACTTTTAAGTGTTGCAGGAGAAATTCAGGTGGGGGAACAGCAAAGCTCTGCCAAAGACAAACTTAGCTGCAGCGGCTCATCTTCTTATGGGTGAATAGCAACAATGGGAGAAAGCCGGGATATAAGGGCCAGCAGTTCCATGGCTGGTAACGCTAATTCAAGAAACTTTCAGGCATGCACACCCCTTCTGCTCACTGCAGCCAAGGTGGAAACAAACAAATCTGACACACAAATAGGCCCAAACACGAGTAAACAAAATCGGATCACGCCTGTCTTAAACCACAGAAGGGAGAGGAAAGTGCTTCCCACCTCGAATAAGAATGATAATATTTGGGTGCTGCCACTAGCAACAGCTTTACATTATCATGCCTATGGACCACAGCATTACCAAAAATACCTTTAAAATCTGTCAGATTGAAGTGTCATATTCCCAAGTAAAATCTTGTCTGTAAACAGCAGGGAAGCCATTATGTCTTTTTTTTGCTTTTCTTTTTTTCCGGCTTTTCTTGATACAAGCCTATTAAAAGCCGACACCCCCACAGAAAAACATTGTGCATCAGGTGACCAAAAATGCCACTCTCAGCCATTCATCCCGAAGGTCATTTCAGGACCACACGTCCCTGCAAGGAAAGGGGCAGGCCAGCATTCCCTCGTGCCTCGTTTGACGGCCATAACCCCATGCGGACATGCGAAGGGGGGCAGGTGGGGGGCAGGTGCCCTCTCCGCTGCACAGGTGCGCACCGGGATTAGTCGCTGTGAAACAGGAGCAGAAGGATGCTGCTGCACTGACATGCCCCTTCGTGGTGTCCCGTGATCGTGTGGTTGAACTAGACAAGCCTGGCATTTGAACCCTCAGGCCTGCTGTTAAATGCTTACGGGCTGGCCAGAGAGTTATATCGAATTCGTCCCGAAAGGTAGGGAGCACGACAGATGTGCTTATCATAAAGGGCAGTTTTAACCATTTGAAAGAGATATTTGCTTCCTGAGTATCCCACTCAAATCATATCCCATCATTTTATTTATTTATTTATTAAAACATTTCTATGCCGCCCCATTTGCCGAAGCCTCGGGGCGGCTCGCAACATAAAATAAAATACAAAAATAACAATATAAAAATAACAATATAAAATAAATAACAATATAAAAGACGCTTGTCAAAGCAGCATCATACGAAATACGAAAACATGTACCTACCGTCGGTTGAGACAATCCTTTGGCACTGGTACGACCTCTGAAATTAATAAAGACAGATATAAGACGAAAAGGAAAGGAAGGACAAAAGAAAAGACAGTGGCCCACTGAAATCTAGCTTTCTGCAAGGGGCAAGAAGCCTCACTATGATTATATAAAATGGGAATACAAAAATCAGTTCTTTCCCAGCCATAGTCAGTTCATTTGTAGAATGTATTTGTCAGAATACTTTGCACTTAAAATAGTTCACAAAACAAATATTTCTGCCATAATTGTAATACATTAAATGAATTACACTCCATTTAAACGTATCAGAGTATAATCGTTAAGGATGTTCTTTTCAGCTGTTGTCCGCAACACTGACATGACAAAATTAAGTGTGCTCTTTAGGGGGGCGCTAGGGTGACAGCTTTGCGCTATTTTCCCGAGAGTGGCATCAAAGGAGTTCACGTCTTCATCACTGTACCAGTTTTCAGGAAAAAGTATTTTTAAATTTCAGTCACAGGAGCATCCTTTAAGTGGTATGTTCTTAGAAATGAACCCCTCGTCATCTGACATGCAAGGGAAAGGGGCTGCCAACCAGGACCTAAGCTTGTGACCCAAAGTTACTTTTTCTAGCACCCTTAATGCAGCATGCCAAAATCCTAAAAAGTCTTAATCTGAGGAGAGCAGGATGGCCCGCAAGACAGAGCAGTCTTCGCATGAATCCAACCCACAACCATAGAGATAAGCCATGAACCTGACAAGGCAGTTGACGGTTAAGCATTTTACAATGTCCGGGAGGAAAAAAGTCAGACATCTTGATTCAATGCTGTAGCCTAAAACTAGTAAGAGAAAAGATCTGGGGTTTAATGACAACCTGTTGCCTTCTCTGACACCTCTAGGGTTCCTTCTGTTCTCACATACACTTATGTTGGGAAGTGGAACTCTACCTTGCAACACACAAAAACTGCACCTATCTTTCTGGCTGCAGTCTTTTTACTTTATCAGTTTCCATACAATTCAGTCAAGAGAGTCATATTCACAATGAGCAACTGAATAAAAGATGGATGAATGCAGAAATTAGTTAGAGTACTTTTCAAAAACAGTTCTAACAAATTACGTGCCTAACCACAATTCTACTTGCATACAAGTCTCACTTTACTTGATAACCAATATAATATTTAAAGTTTGGTAATTAATGCAGCACATTCTATTTTAATTCAAACTCTGTCTACCTCTGCCATGGGAAAACCCGTCTCTTCTTCAGTCTGAAGTTCCTTGCTTCCCCAGGGCTCCATTGCCTCAAAGGAAAAACTAACTTGAATAAAAAGCAGTTCCTGACTCAAAAAATAGGTCACAAATGCACAGAAAGCTAAATGATTAGCTGTGTTTTCATTAAGAACAATAAGAGAAAGAACCCATTATTAAATACTGATACACATAAAAACCAAAAATCATTGCAATATCTAGACTTGCTTCCAGATTCCTAGGATAAGCCCTGCCGTGTTCTCTGCTTCTAAGGATCAACATGTACCTATCAACCAGTGTAAGCCTGCAGCTGATAAGAACATCAAAGAGATCATTTGCCTATTTTAACCGTGCCACCTTCCAGCTATTTTGGGTTCGTACAGGTTTTGGGGACATGGTTTTCCTTTTTACCATCTGCTGTAAGGAAGCTGCCTCACAGCAGCTATTGAGCAGGATGCCACTGCTTCCTGGGAGCGGATGGCCCTGCTGCATTGTCGCAAAGGTCCCTTCCTGATCTTGCTGCAGTGGATGTACAAATTACATCCTTCCACTCAAGCATCTTCAAGTGCTTTATGTGCAGAAACAGAGTGGCCTCTGACGAGTCCTCAATTAGCCTCATCTTGTGTTTGGGCAAAGCAAACACTGGAGCGGTTAAGCGAACTAGCCAGCATCAGATCAGCGGCAGCGCTGAAGACGTATTTCTGATTGGAATGCCTCTTTCTGGGTCCCAGGCCGTAACTTCCACAAGAACAGCCCCCCGAAGCGACAGAAGTATTTCCTGAAAGGCCAACAAATATCTATAAGGGAACTCAAGAGCAGTATTACTACAAAAGGCTTGTCATCAGGCCTTTGCAGCCAGGAGGAGGCAGATCCCTGCAAAGCAACACTGCACGTCTCGCTCACCATCACCGGACCGTTGTGAGGCTGTGTGGCATCCAGGGTGGGGGCAGGCTTGCTCCTGGCTGGAATGCTGTCAGCAAGTGCCTTCCTTGTCCCATGGGGCAAAGGGCAGCTCGTGAGAGAAAGCACGACCACACCACGGGGGAAAAACATCCTTCTGTCCAACCCTGGGATCCTCACAACGCTCGGCCACCGAGAACTCCGCCGGCCCCGCCTGCAGTCCCATTCTGGGTCCTGTCTCTGGTCGCACCAAAACGGTGGGAGCTATGCGTACCGATACTGAAACACCCAAGAAAGCCTCCCCTGAGCCCACGGAGGCACACACCTGCTTTCCAGCAGCGATCCCTAACCGGCAGGCACTTTGGAGGCCGAACTGAACCCAGCAGCAGGCATGTGCGCCTCGAAGGCCTTTCGTTCATCGCCTCGACTTGCAGCAGAAGCAGCTCCTTAAAAACGCTGCCACTGGATTTCCTTAGAAGCAGCAAGGCTGCAAAACATTCTGTCCTGATGAATAAGCTAGTATTACTTCCGAGGGGTCGGTTTACCCGACAAATTGGTCTGTTCAGACCTGTTCTTCAATTGCCTTTGTGCTCCGGCCGTGTTGACAACAGCGCCTTGTGCTGGAGGAGACTAAGATGCACTCCCTCTTCTGTTCTGCGCTTGCAGAGGGTCTAGCCAGGAGAGGACACCCAGCGGCGCTCCGAGGAGGCTGCTTGTATGCACACGGTGCTGGTGCTCCGGCTACTTGAGGTAACCCGAGCTGCTAGCAGCCCAAGCCTGAGCTCGAAATAAACCGATTTCTACGTAAACAGAGAGGCAACTAGGAACCTGCTTCTCTGCCACTTTTAGCCAAAAAACGAACAGATCAAGAAGGGCAGTCCAAGTACAGCCTAAGACATGCAATCAGTTGTCCCTTTATACAAATAGTACTGGAATAGGGCTGAGCTTATTCATCTGTACAGCATATTGGGGTTGCCGTTTCAGGGCGCTCTCACATCCAGCATTATCTCTAGAGGTGGACTTGCTGGCACGCGGGGCATTTAATCATCCCGCCTGTTCAGAGGTAGCTAAGCTACAGAAAGCCATTCTTTAATAGCCCATCCTCTGGATTACGGCCACACTTTATAGATGGGGCTCTTTCAGCTGGTCCATGATAAAAGCCGCGAGACTGTTAACGGGGACTGGCCAGCCAGACTGATCTTTTGTCTAAAGCAGGTAGAGCAAGTTACGTTGCTCAGAAAGGAAATGTAATTAACTGGAAGAAATTAAGTATTTCTCATCAAGCCAGCTGGTGGCCAACATTTTCTAAATATTTTATTATATTTGAAGGAATATTATTTCTCAAGTAAGATCACAAAGACTGTAAAAATTATGCTTACGAGTTGTAACAGCTATAATGTCACTATACATTCTTAACTGACTGGGCTTTCGATATTGAAATATTCCTCCACCAACTTGAGTCTGCCCTCTGCATTTGACATCTAAAGCACCGCTATGCAACTTTGGGAAGCATAATTGGCGAGAATGGCCTTTTCCTATTGCAGGTCTCAGCTTCTGAAACACCTTCACTTAAGGGGTTTAGTTAACATCTCCCACATGTTCCCAAGCTTTGAGTGAGCCACCAAAACATTCTTATTTCAGCAAGTTTTTAGTATGGTTCTATCTGCCTGTTTTTAAGCTGAATCGTTTTTCCTTACTCTTGGTTTTGCAGCAAGAAATTTTTAGTAGTTTAAACTGTTTCTATTGTGGATTTTGTAGATTTTTCGTACGCTATTTTGAGCTTATTTTTAAATAAAAAGGAAGATGCTTTGTAAGCAATAAATTACTTGCAAGAGTATCCAAGCTTTACTACTGTTGTGAATGGACACTGTGTTTATTTTACATACATTTAAACTTCAATAAAATTGTCACAGCCTGTACCTTTTGCATTTCAAAAAACAGACTGGGTTCCTCCTCCCCTGGCATGTATACTGTTATCTCACAACTAATGCATGTGATGACTCACAAAGTCTTAAGCCACAAAAGTTTTGTCTTTAAGGTGCCTTAGAACTCTTGGTTTTGCTGCAACAGACCAACACAGCCACTCTTCTGCAATTTGTTTTCAAATCTTTCCTGAAATTCATTTTTAAATAGCACCTTTGTTTTGCAGCAGTAAACTGCTTGGCTTGAATTTCATTCGTACAGATACAGATTAAAACAAATGCATCTCTTTATGAATCAAGGATAGTTCAGTTTTGGCCCTGTGGGAATCAAACCTTGAGCAGCTGCTGGACATTGGGAGACAACTGTCTACCATACAAGCTCTTCTTCCTTTCTCCTCCCACCCATTCCATGATTTAGGACCCCCCCCCTTACCTGGGGCAAAGAAACTATAACCTTTGCACTTTGCTAACAAAACTGATCTTTCTCTCTCCCTCAACACCCCAACTCCACTTTCATATCCCTGGCACTAAAAGAGCAGGAAGCACATTTTCCTGAAACCATCCACACTGCTAAGATTGAATTGACCGGCTGGGGGAGAAAATGTACTCCAGCACCTTGGAGCAGAAGCCCATGTATACCCTGCATGCATCAGGCCACGAGAAATTGCTGCTGAAATAGTTACTGCATTATGTCAAAAGCAGTAAAAACAATACATTTTATATCCTTCCAAAAGGGCAGGCCAAATCCTACTTCACAACGGCAAAAGCAAACACACCAATTGATGAGATACTTAAATACAGATATGCCCCATAAGTATTAAGGGATGGGACAGAAACCATTTTGTTAAAAATCCTGCATTTGCAAGCAACACATTTGTTGAAATTATGGTCTAGCATGGGGCACTGCCAGGCAACTGAACCCCCAGGCTCTGGAAACTTTAAAGGTTTTTCCAATGCATTTAGAGTTGTGCATAAAAATTTGATACAGGCTCCTAAAGAAACTGACATACTTTCCAGCCAGGTGTTAAGCATCCATTAAGTCGTATCAATAAAACTTAAAAACACAAACCTTTAAGCACAGAACTGATTGTAAGAGAGCCTGCAGGCCACTGGGCAGCACAGAAATGAAATAAATAGGATGTGAGCAAGTACTGGCATTAATCAGATTGCAACTGGCTGGAATATAACATATGAACGTATCAGTTTGACATACACCACAAGAGGTACCATTCAACACTATTATTAATAGCAACGTGGGGAGCTGCCTGACATCAAGTTCAACCGCTGGTCCGCCCGGCTCAGCACTGTCTACACGGAGAGGTGGCTGCCCTCTGGGATTTCAAGCAGGAGTCCTTCCTAGCCCCACGCAGGGAAGCCGGGGACGCAGCCCTTTCCATGAATGGCACGTGCCCTACCACTGAGCCACAAGCCTTCTCGAGCATGGACACCCGACTCTGGCCATGAGCGAAAGAACCACAGAGGACTAGTGTCACAGCCCGTGTGTGTGTGTGTGTGTGTGTGTGTGTGTGTGTGTGTGCGCGCGCGAGAGAGAGAGAGAGAGAGAGAGAGAGAGAGAGAGAGAGAGAGAGAGAGAGAACACGAACAAGCAAGCAAGCAAGCGAGGGAGCACACCTGCTGGAAACTGGCAGAAGAGGCAGAGAGGTTTTTCCCTCCTCTGGCACCCTGGATGGCCCCTGTGCTAGATGCAGAGTGTCGAAGCCGCCATCCTGCCCTCCTCTAATCTGCCTATTTGCCTGCACGGGGTTCAGGCGAGGAGCGTCACGATGCCGACTCGCGCACTCGCCTGGCAGGATCCAGCATTCTGCCTTTCCTCTGGCCGGAACGGCTGCAGCACCCACAGGCACCCACCAGCTCAATATTGTCAACAGGGCTGGAGGAGGCGGTTCTTCAGGCAGGAATTTTTCCAGCCCTGTGTGAAGATGCCAGGGACTGAACCTGGGACTCCCTGCATGCACGGCGGGGGCTCTCCTACGGAGCAACTACCCCCCCCCAGGCAGCAGGCTGCTTCCAGCCCCCACCAAGCTAGCGGCTTTTGTGAGCGTATTTGCAAGGCAGTTGCAATAGCTCTGTGGACCCCCGTCCATTAAAAGAAATATGGTTCTCTAAAAAGCTGGTTTTATGCAAGAAGGATGAACAGAGGTAGCAAGCATTCCTCTGGTACAGCTCTGACTCTTTCTAGAATAGGAATGTTACCGTTGCCCCAACCCAAATACACATGCAGGCCAAGCACATCAGGCATCTGCATTTTCTGCCACAGGAACAAATGTGCGTATCCACAGTCAGCTCCTTCGGATTTTACTTCCAGGGGTAAAAATGAACTATCCGTTTGCTTTCCAAACACTTAAGCAGGCAGCAGCAGGACGTTCGGCCTCAGCAGGGCTATAATGTACATTAAATCAGAGCAGTGGCACGGAGGGCAGGAGGGGGTGTTCAAGAGTGGCAGAGCAGGAGCTGCCAGTCTCAACAGCTCCTCAATTTAAAAGCAAGCGTGAGAGCAGAATACATGCTATTATTGTTAAGATAAATCAGCACCTGGTAAGGACTCCACTATTCCGGGAAGCAGAACATAACCCCGTTTTCCAGCCACACATTAGGCTAAAGATTGGATGCTTTACTCCTCTCTACCAGTAACCTTTTCAACTGCCCAGGAGCACATCTCTCAATAGTGGATTCTTTTTCCTTTGCATTTAAAAACATTAACCTGCAACAGACCACCACCATGGAAACCACCTGTACAGCTTGATCTATTAATAATTTTATTGCACTGAAAATTGAGAAAGTTAAACAGGGTTGTAAGAAAGGCTCTTTCTGAGCTATCTCTGTTGTAATCTTATCTAATGGTAGAATTTATACATCATTTACGCAGAGATGGTCCTATAGCCACATTTCAATGGTGATGAGAGCACCAGGCCAAGTCCCGGATTCTGCTCACTCTCCATTTTTCTTTTAAACCTGGATTAGTAACTTCACGTATCTACTTAGGTGTGCTACAGAATTCAATGGGACTTACTCTCAGGTGCAAGGATTCCTGAAGTGACAGGACTCACCTGTATAGGGCTGTGCACTTAGTCCCCATTTTGTGAAGCAGGGAAGCAACTACGAGGCTATGGAATAATTTTTTTCTCCCCCTTGGTAGCCATGCCAGATTTTAACTAGACTACAGTTTTTTAAAAAAACGGCTCATTCTTTCACTTCTATATATGAAAAGCTGTGAAAGCTAATACTCCACATTTTATTCCTACATAATTTGAAGCATTCTACATTACACCCCCAACTCTGCTCCATAATTCAAGCACTTTGAATACTGGGTGCTGTCAAGTGCATTATAACCTACAAAGGGGTCATTCTGGGTGGCAAAGTGTTTCATGAAGTACTACCTGGCCAATATAGGCTCCCAGAGGACAAAATGGTCAAATTCTAAAACATCACTTCAAACTTTTTAAAGTGCTTATCAAATATTGGAACCCAGACCTCCATAGAATCAGAGTGGGAAGGGACCATCTGGAATCACAAAGGACCATCAGCCATTAACTGGCCATCCCGTATTGCAGGTGAGCAGGGACTGAAAGACGCTGGCTTATCCAAGGGCACCAAAGAAAGCAACTGGGGGCTTCTGGTTCGCAGGCCAGAGTCTTAGCCATTTAACTAAGATTTTTAGCTAAGTAAGGACTGACAATAGATGCAGTTTTATGCAGTTTAAGGCTGTGGATTTCACAAACGGAGAAGCAAGTTTGGCAGAGAGATGCCCAGATCAGAGGATAACAGCCACCATTATGTGTATTTAACTGCAATCAAATATCTTTGATTTCAAACATTTCCTTAACAACTCAGTCTTAAAACACATTGATTTAAAAGCCTGAGTGATTTCAAAGTGCTTGATTCCAAGTAAGCATAGAGTAAGACAGTAAGGTGAACAATGGACATGATATAGGCATCTTGGTAAATGAAATAAATGAAAATGCAAGTGGGTATGGAAGATCAGCACCTAGGCAACAGAATCTCTGTTTATAGATACATGTATTGTTCCATGAATAATATAAGTTACTTGACCCAAGCGCTTTTGTTTCCGCAGGCACACAACTCAGGATCCAACATTACAACAACATCCATTACTATCCATGCATGTTATGCTGCATAATTTGAATTCTTTAATATACATTCATGCTATGGGTACTTTTCATAAGAGAAATCTGCACAAATTAGAACCAGTTTTTGAAATCACGCAAATACACTTCCCAAAGCAGAGGAGCTGGTGAGGAGGCCCAGCCCCCCCCACGCGGCCCTGGATCACCTTTCCTTTCTTTTGCCAAGGGAGCCCTGCTTTCACGCAAAAGGGGGAGAGCCCCTTGACCCTGGCAAGGCAGCCCAGCCACACTAGTGCACTACCTACTTTCAAGTACTGGGGGTGGGATCTAAAGGCTTGAAAAATACAAAATGGTCACTCTCTGCAGCAGCGACATCAGCATTAAAGACATCCAGGACCTGCTTCAGTGCAGAGGATCCCTGGTCACTGAGGGACCTTTGCCCAGGCTGAGAGTTCTCCCACTGGGCGGGCAGGCAGGCAGGCAGGCAGGCAGGCAGACGAGCTCTCCGCCTGGCCACCAGTCTTAAGCATATCCTCATGGAAAGGATCATCCCAAAGGGCTCCTCTCCAGACCCACACCTGAGAGAACACCGATGCCCTTCCCAGGCCGGGCCTCGTCAGGCTCTCTGCTGCAGCTGCAGCTTGGGGAAGAGGAAAGACGCTTCTTATCAATAGGACTGACTGACTGACTGACTGACTGGCAGCTTCCAAGCCAGCCTGCACCTTTCCCAGAAACTCCTGCTTCTCCCACCCGGTCCATCATTCTGAAAATGCTTTTGGGAGGGAATGCCGGGAAGCCCCCCTCACCGATCGAGGCCGCAGCCCCT
Source organism: Varanus komodoensis (assembly GCF_004798865.1). NCBI lineage: Eukaryota > Metazoa > Chordata > Lepidosauria > Squamata > Varanidae > Varanus > Varanus komodoensis. Next base: position 8,134,834 of record NW_025335909.1, read on the forward strand.
ATTCTCATCCACCGACCTCCAGCAACACCGAAATGTTGGTCCCCCATTCCAAGGGCCTCCTTTGCCAAGCCCCAGGCAGTGCCAGCCAGAGATGCCTCTTTGCCTCTCTTCCCCGCCCCCCCCAGGCAACAGCACTGTGTGTTTTTCTTCCTGAACCAGATGCCCAAAACGGTGGCCGAGCCACCTCTCTCTGCTCTGCCTAATGCCACAAACGAGCCACCCACACCCCTACAAGCGTACCGCTCTCCTTCCCCAAGGGCACTGCCAGTTGCTGCTCCAGCAGACCCACACACTCCCCATTAAAAGTGCATCTCAAGCCACCCATTTTTCCCCTGGGGGATAAACCCGTTTCTCTCCCTCTACACCCAAATACTAGCTATTCCAGGTAAAATCAGCCACTGATTCATTGCACCCTCCTCAGAACCACCTGGGGAGATTCCCTTATCACAACTGAAGCAGGAGCCCATTCCACTAAAACACCCCTATTGCCCCCAGGTACTGACTCCCACCACTTCACCCCTCTTGCAGATGTCACCCCCTCCTTCAAACAATACCGACCTGGTCGCTACCTGCCTGCAAAGGTTGCCATGCTCTCTGTGTGTCCATTATACAACCTGGATAAAGGAGAAGGCTTGCAAAGCCAAAGAGGCGGCCACTGCCCATGATTTCTACAACAGCCAGGTAACAATGCTCCACCTAAACTCACCCCTAGTATTTACGCAGCATTCCGATAAATTTGGAGGGGCCCTAATATTGCTCTGCTTTTGCCTCCCCAAAGAGCAGCTGCCATCTTCACCAAGAGAGCGGTCCAGCACACACTTACTCAAAAGCAAGCCCCCGTGTGCTTACTGGGGCTTACTCCCAGCTAAACGCAGGGCTGCAAATCCTAACTTTATCCATAATACCTGCACAGCACTTAGCTACCCTGAAAAGACACCATTATTATTATTTCTCTTATTATCATCGACCAGCATATACAGGCACTGTGGAAATACCGTGTACAAAGTTAAGCCTCTCCCCAACCCGCTGCCCTACGGCCGGACTGGAATTACAGCGGCCATCAGCCCCAGCCAGCAAGGCTCGAAACATCGGGGGCCGGATCCTGTTTAAGTCATCCCGAAAGGCAGACCCGCGCGGAGAAGGGCGGCGAGGATCCTGGGGACGAGCCCCATGGAGCGCAATGGCAGGGGCCCGCAGCGCCCATGAGCCCCAGCCGCGCGGGGCCTGTGGTCCAGCACGTCGCACCGACCCCGGGCGACCCCCAGCGCGGGCTGCGCGGCGCCCACCCCTCGACCGGCCGCGGCGACCTCAGCCCGGCATCCGCGGCGGCGAGCGGGCGGCCTACGAGGCCCCGGCCGAACGGAGCGAGGACACGGCCGGGCGGCGTCCCGGGCGGCCTCGGCCCCGCGCCCCGGCGATGCGTCGCGCCCGCGCCCCGCAGGCCAAGTGGGCCTCGGCCGCCCGCTCCGCTCCGCTCCCCGCA